>NC_091557.1:14120932-14126384 GCF_042767895.1 Penaeus vannamei | reverse complement strand
TCTCTCTCTCTCTCTCTCTCCATCTCTCCCTTTCTCTACCTCTCTCTCTCTCTCTCCATCTCTCCCTTTCTCTACCTCTCTCTCTCTCTCTCCATCTCTCCCTTTCTCTACCTCTCTCTCTCTCCATCTCTCCCTTTCTCTACCTCTCTCTCTCTCCATCTCTCCCTTTCTCTACCTCTCTCTCTCTCTCCATCTCTCCCTTTCTCTCTCTCTTTCCATCTCTCCCTTTCTCTCTCTCTCTCTCTCTTTCCATCTCCCTTTCTCTCTCTCTCTCTCTTTCTCTCTCCCTCTCCCTCTTCCTTTCTCTACCTCTCCCTCTCCCTCTCCCTTTCTCTACCTCTCCCTCTCCCTCTCCCTTTCTCTACCCCTCCCTCTCCCTCTCCCTTTCTCTACCGCTCCCTCTCCCTCTCCCTTTTTCTACCCCTCCCTCTCCCTCTCCCTTTCTCTACCTCTCGCTCTCCTTCTTCCTTTCTCTACCTCTACCTCTCCCTCTCCCTCTTCCTTTCTCTACCTCTCCCTCTCTCTCTTCCCTTCTCTACCTCTCCCTCTCCCTCTTCCTTTCTCCATCTCTCCCTTTTCCTTTCTCTATCTTTTTATCTCAAGTGATACATGTGATCATGCTACCTTTGTGACCAGCAATCCTCCACAATCAACTCATGGCAGGTTATAACTTGGGACAGGTTCACTAGTTGTCTTAACAATCATATATACAAACCATATATTTAATTGACATGATAAATGGTGATTACAACTAAATCTTTTTATTTTATTCTCAGGATGAATTGGCACTATCATAGTTTCAGAAATGCATCATATGTAAACAACAGATAAATGAACTCAAATACACTATGCTAACATTTCTGCAAACTGGAAATGAAGACAGCAAACTGATAAAATAATTTATGTATTCTTACATTTCAAAAAGTGAATCAGTGACAATTTCATTTCACTTATGTTTTCCCAGCCAGATTCTTTAAAAAATCTGAAATCCATCCACAGTGACCTGTCACAATAAGAATACCAGATGTCACAAAAATTTCTTTACAAACATTTACCAAGGAGGCATATTTCCATCATGATTTACAGTAAAACAATCAATCAATCCTTTGTTAGAGCTTCATTGCCATTGATTGAGACTATCAGTATAAAAAAATCAATCTATTTACTATTTGAACTGCAACAGACAGATGAAAAGTATTTCAGAATTCACCGATTTATTTTCCAATATCCCTTCAGTGACGGGCATGGCTACAGCTGTCATGATGTAGTGGCCTATAACATATATATGTGTCATGATGCAAGGGGTGGGCCAGCTGTCACAGTTTAGGCCTAGCCACAAAGTCTAGATTGTTGTATAATATTATATCACCAAAAATTCAGCCTTTGTCATGATAGGGTTATATCATTTACCTTGTGGGTGACGGGCTCTCCAAAATTGATTTGGTAGCTTTAGTATGGTACAAAATAAACTGCACAGGGTTAATATTTACAGTTAGCATGCACTAATCTAGGGCAAATTTAAGAGGATATTCTTGTAGAGGACAAAAAATTGCAGTTGGTGGTAAAAGAAATAATCTGCAGACATGAATCGTAACACCACAAATAGAGGAAGCACCTAGAGGGTATGACCAGTCACGACAACTAAGATTGTTGAATAGATTTTATGACATGGAGTTAGGGATTTAATCTCTAGTAAGTGCATCTATATTGTCTATAATGTTTGGCACTTCCATCTGTGGCATTTGACAGAAACTGATAATAAAGTTACTTAATATGCAAAAACAAACAGACAATATGAAGAAGAAGAAGAAGAAAAAGAAGAAGAAGAAGAAAAAGAAGAAGAAAAAGAAGAAGAAGAAGAAGAAGAAGAAGAAGAAGAAGAAGAAGAAAAAGAAGAAGAAAAAGAAGAAGAAGAAGAGAAAGAAGAAGAAGAAGAAAAAGAAGAAGAAGAAAAAGAAAAAGAAAAAGAAGAAGAAGAAGAAGAAGAAAAAGAAGAAGAAAAAGAAGAAGCAGCCTCAACTGACATTCAAGAAAATATCTCGGGAGGAAATGCTGAAATCTTTTTGCTTCACCTTCAGGTTTAAACTGACCTACATGACATCCAGCTAATTATCATTTATTTGGTAACTGTCTGAAAACGTGATAACTACTTCCATCTATGTAAACAGGAATACATGTCTGCCAAAGAAAAATATGGTAACGGTTTACAAAGTAACCACACCCTACTGAGATCTATGATTTTATTATACCTCTAGATGCACACACACTCGTATATAGATATATATATATATATATATACATTAACCCACTAACACTGGTATGCTTTGAAGCCAAAAATAATATTTTCCGGGCTGCTACAAAATCTGCCCGCGGGGCCAGCCAGGAATCTGCCCGCGCACCAGTGTAATCCAATGTCACAATGGCGGGATGCCCTGTAATGTTTATTTTTCCAGGTGTCTCGTATATGGGACACCCATTGTAAGTGGGTTATGAGCAAAACAAAAGTTCTTCATAAATAAATAAATATTGGGATGTCTTTAATATTTGGTAATTATTGTAATTTCTGAAATCTGTAATAATACATCACAAAGACAACAGGGAAGCTATCAGGTGCTACTGACCTCCCAAAATGGTGCATCACAAATCTTTAAAAACTAAATGTGTTATATACATATAATAAAATAAGCTGTAAAATTGATGTCAAACGGCATTTGAAAATAATTTTGATATAATGCTTGCATTTATAAGTATAAAAATAATTATTTTGCAGGGCTTGGTACAGGGTACTCCTAGTTGGCACTTAGACATTTCTTAATCTGTGGGCATCACTCACAGCTGTCGCGATGATGTAGTTAGTTTTTCTGCCCAGCAAACCGTTTGAAAATATGGTTTCTTGTTCAACTAGCCCTGCTCAATTCTCACAGTGTCCAAATCCACCTCATTTTTGTCTCATCGATAAAGTTGGAAGAATTTGAATTTGAAGATAAATTTACCCTACAAAATACACCCCTTAGTTATCATGACACCATAATTAGCATGTGCACATGTATTTTAGGGTCTACACTTCACATCTACAAAGTTTTCAGGCACTTGATCTTTCTGCACTGCCTATAGGGCAGGGATGCCAACCTTTTGTGAGATATGATCTACTTTTTCTACAGTTACCCTGATGTGATCTACCATCCTAAGATTCAAACATAAATAATTGTATGTTGTTCAGACATGTCCATCATTATAAATATTAAGACATTTTCAAATTTACTGTAAAATATGAGGTCACTGCAGCTTCAACTATGATGTTATTTATTCTATAAGGTGGCGCTGTCCATTTCCCACTATCTCCATATGTTGCTCTTGGTAACCTATCCCAATATTTATCTTTGTGACAATGATTTCATTGAGTTCTAATGCTTTATCCTTTTAAAAGGCGTATACATTAAAAATTCAAATTATGATTAGCCCCTGATCCAATTTTAACCCACTGTCACGGATGGCATGATGTAATGCAAAGTGCAATAGACAGCCGATCCCGTGGAGCAGTGGGCGGCCAGAAGGCTTGGGAGCTAAGCGGACCAGGGGATATCAGCCACCACAGCAGGTGTCCACCTTACAGCCTTCCAGGGCCTAGGCCTGCAGGTCTCAGCCTGTGCTGGCAATAGGGTGTTCTGCTATGAGGTTATGCACCATATTGCATAATACCACAACAATAGGTTAATAAGTGCGGTATCATTTTTTAGCATTTCAAGAGTTCTATTCAGCAAACCTAAATTGAGGTGATTTACAACACTGGAAAATATGTCCACAAGCCTACTCCTAGTTGCCCCACAATTGTTCCAAAACTTGTGGGTGTTGCAATCACAGTGCAAACACCACCCACAAAATTTTGATAATGCAGAAAAGTGCTGAAGGAAGTAGTTCTAGGAAAAGCTTGT
This sequence comes from Penaeus vannamei, assembly GCF_042767895.1. Classification (NCBI taxonomy): domain Eukaryota; kingdom Metazoa; phylum Arthropoda; class Malacostraca; order Decapoda; family Penaeidae; genus Penaeus; species Penaeus vannamei. Next base: position 14,122,452 of record NC_091557.1, on the reverse strand, counting down.
ATCATGGGGATGTTTAATAATATGGCTAAAAGTCCCTATTATTCTAGCTAACAACCTTGGGTACTCCTGGGACTCCACAAACATCACTGTATGAACCATAAACCCCATCTGATCGCTATGGACAGTTTCCAAGTGGCATTTATTGCAACCCCTCTTTTCATTTATGGTATTAATCTTTGCTTGTGCAAATTATTTCATACATCAGTGATTTTTTTTTTTTTTTTTTTTTTAACCCTTTTTGTGACATGTCCGCTGAGGATAGCATTTCAGATGATAAAGAAAGTGAAACATGTAAGAACCCGAGAGAAGATTCGGCAATGAATGATTCGACACGGTGTTGCGCAAACGAATGAGCGAGTGAACCGCATCTTAAACGCACGATCTACCAGTAGGATCGCCGTATGAACCAAAAATTCCTCCTAACCCGGGGGGCTACGCCCCGGACCCCCTCCCGATTGCCGTATTTCCCAATCGGGGGCTTTGCCCCCGGACCCCCTCCCAAATTGCCGTATTTCCCGATGCAGGAAAACACTAAGTAGGAGTACTTCAACTCTGGCTTTACTTTCTTATCCAGTGTACGCTTCAAAGCTGCAGCAACAGTCCTTGAATCTTTGACATAAAACTGTGCGAAAGTGCTTTCTTGAAATTTGGTCAAGCTGTCCTTCACATCAGCAAAACTGGCAAATTCAGTTCCAACTTTAAAGGAATCCATATTCGATGATCGACCCTTAGCCATGAACAATGAACAACACAAAAACAGCGCCAAAGTTTGTATGAAAGGCTAATGCGCGAGTCTGTGTTTGTGCGCAAATAGTTAGTGCGCATGTATGCCGGACGAATAGCCAAACTGTTATAAAATCCGGTGCCGGGACAATATCCACGGCGAACTTAATATGGTAATTATACAAAAAATCCTAACCTGAGTTAGTTGAAAATCTGGTAATCTCTAATAGTACATACGTACTTGCTATATATTAAGTCTCTAACTCTGTCAGAATATCTATTCAACAATTCAATTTGCCATCACTAGGTGAGGGACACCCTCGTAACACCCATTGTAAACCTTGACCACCATGTGCACAGTAAAATAGAGCTGACACTCAGGAACACTGTGGACTTCAGCTGTGAACAGCACTTTCCAGTCTTTTTTCTTTACCTTTTGCATTGCCATTCATGCCTGTAGATGATTTTTTGTACCTTCGACAGCACATTTTTCTCTTTACAAGAATATTGTCTTCAATTTACCCTACTTTAGTGCATTCATATTGTAAAGTTTAACCAAAGATCCAACTGCATTGCCAGAATGTAACACAAAGTATCATGATTTGTATGGATAGTAATCTTTAATTTTCCATTTTGTTCTTCCATTACAGGTTTAATTTTCATACAACATGGAAAGGTAAATACACAGAGTACCTTTGAAGTGAAAAGGTTGGGAATCACTGACAGTGATTCTTATATTTGATACTACTGCTATCACTACTTCATTGGGATTAAACTTTTTTAAGACAACATAGACA
>NC_091557.1:14080932-14088432 GCF_042767895.1 Penaeus vannamei | reverse complement strand
GGGGGGCAAGCAGAATCTAGGGGGCAATTAATGACGAAGGAAGTATTGCATAAATTCATAGCTTTTGTGGAAGGGAAAAATAACAATATTGGTGTGTCTAATGTGGCAGGCAGAGGTAAATAAACATGCGTACATGCGCACGCACACACACGCGTATATATATATATATATATATATATATATATATATATATATATATATATATATATATATATATATATATATATATATATGCACACACACACACACACACACACACACACACACACACACACACACACATATATATATATATATATATATATATATATATATACACACACACACACACACACACACACACACACACACACACACACACACACACACACACACACACACACACACACACACACATATATATATGTATATATATATATATATATATATATATATATATATATATATATATATATGTGTGTCTGTGTGTGTGTGTGTGTGTGTGTGTGTGTGTGTGTGTGTGTGTGTGTGTGTGTGTGTGTGTGAATATATGCATGGGATAATATATAAGATTATTAAAATTATGAAAAATCTAATAGACATAGCATAATATTAGCATACACATTTCAGCAACATGATTTACATACAGCTTGGTTACACCTATTCTTACCTATTATTATCATTATTCCATGTCTTTGTGGAGATGAAAGAGAGGGCTTTATTTTAATGTAAAATGGGATGATAATCGACACGAATATTACATACACATACACACATGCACATTCACATTTACACACGGATCTATTGGAATCATATTCTAACTGTTATCATCATTATTGTTATTATTAGTAGTAGTAGGATTAGTATTATCAACATCATTATTATCATTACTTTTAGTATTATTATTACTATTGTAATTATCATTAATATTATTATCATTCTCCTTCGAGGTTAATACACTCCACTGAAATAGTTAGACCGTCAGTTTATGCATATTATTTTATCCGAGGTGGGAGATTAAGGAAGAAATTAGGAGAAAAGGGGGACTAAAACATGGAAGGCGGAAGAGGGAAAAGGTTTAAAGAAAAAAAGATGACAAAGGAAAGGGAAGGGAAACGGAGGGGACTAAACGAGGAAAGCAGAATGGGTGAAGTGGAAGGGAAGGGGAAGAGAGAAAGAGCTCAGGGAGGAGGAGGTGAGTGAGGGTGGGAAGGGGATAAGGGAGCGAACGTGGTGGGGGAGGTTAAGAAAGCAGACGAGGGGAGTGGGAAGTGGCAGATGTAAGGATTAAAGTGAGAAGGGAGGAGAGAATTTAAGATAGATTTGGGTGTGAGAGTAGGTGGCCGAGGGGGAAAGGGAAAGGTTGAGGGAGAGGGAAAGGGAAAGAGGATTCGAGAGGTAGAAGGAGGGTGAAAGACAGAGAGAGAGAGGAGGGCGGGGAGAGAAGTACCTATTAGTCTTTTTCCTTCCGTTGAATTTCCACGGATCCCGGTAGTTAACGTAATCCCCCCAGGAAGGATATAAACATGTTTTTCGTTCAGAATTATTAGCCATCGTGGAGCGGGTGCGGGAAGCCGAAAAATCAACACTGCTGCCAACTGGAGACGACCTTCGAGGCACCGCCATAGCCATCGCCCGCCTCCGCCGCATATACCGGCTGGCCATCACCGATCTAGTGGACGGACGCCTCCTCGACGCCGTCACCTCCGCCAGTAAGGCAACGCCCGCGGCTGTCCCTTTCTCTCCGTTTCCCTGACAGGCAGACGGAGGGGGTTCATTTATATAGGTACCGATGGAGGCTGGATTCTCTAATGCATCGATGACTCACACAGGATGGTAATGCGTCTAAATCCGGGATATAATTCTTTGTGAAAAAAACGACTTTGAATTTATCAGCACAAACTATCTAACAGAAAATGTCGTCAGTGAAATATTAAAAGTGTACAGATCACAGCCAATGAATAAACATTAGATATATTTACATAGTGAAAATGTTAAGAAATTCAATTATTTTTTCTGCCGCTAGCAATAGACCAGATGAATATACAGGATCAGGCCCAATATTGACATAAAAGTATTTCTAGATTTGAAGACGAAGACCATCATACCTCAGTGCCCATAAAATGGATACTGATGGGTGTCATTAATGGGAAATCATTCTCTTTCCTTATTCAAGGGCTGACCATCTACGACTGCCTGATGATTGCTGACGAGAGCTTTAAGGCCAAAGACTTCACCTCCGCCTGGCTGTGGAGCCGCTATGCCTGGACGGCGACCACGCACCCCGAGATGAAGGCCTACGTCTCCCGCCTCATGGCAGCTGTGTCTAAGGAGGTGGATAGAACGAGTTGTAATAATTCGGGATTAATAACTCACACTTATACCCCATCTGTACACGTCGCATATACCAGATGTGATTATATAGCAAACGTGTCATTAGTGTTGCGTAATGATTGATATGTAATGAAGACGCCAGGTATATGTAATGACACTGAAATGCCTTCCGAAGCATGACGACACCTGGAACGGAGAGACGGACCATTTCCCTGCTCGTCTTTCCGAAGGCCAGAGTCAGGTGCCGCACGACATCACTTACGATCGGCTCTGTCGAGGGGAGCACTTCATGGTAAGGCAGAGTCGTTGTCTGACGCTTTGATCAATACAGATTATTTTTTAGCTATGCTGTTTAGTCTACTTGCTTTTCGAAACATACATACTGATTTTTTTTCTGTTTCGGAGCGTATCGACTTCGAAAAGTCACCTGTAAGCTTATCTTATTTCGCCTTGGTCTTGATCGCTACAACAACGCCCATATTTGCGTTAATGTAAATGCATTTCTGCGGCAAAATAAATGACAAATTGCAACCCCCGTGAATGAACATCCTGTTTCGTGTCGCATTTCAGTCCGAAGAAGAGGGCACGGGCCTCCGGTGCCGCGTGTCGGCCATGGGGCAGCCGCACCTCGTCCTCCAACCCGTCAAGTATGAGCAGCTTCACTTCGACCCGGAGATGTACCTGTTCTACGATGTTCTCTCCGACTCCGAGATACAGGCCATCAAGGACTCGGCTTTGTCAAAGGTAATGGGACTTTGAAATCATTGGTTCAATAGTATTCTTTAGTGTTATGAGCAATTTCGCAATGTAAATTTCTGTTACACACACAGACCATACCACAGCACAGCACACACACGCACACACACGATATAAGAAAGAGCGAGAGTGAGAAAAAGCTATGGTCCTCTTGCAGCTCTTTCGCTCGGGCACGCTGGCTCCCGAGGTTTATTCGGACATCAGGGTATCCCAGACCGCCTGGCTCACCAACGCGTCCCACCCTCTCCTGCCGGGTATCTGCAGGAGGATTTCGGCGATCACCGGCCTCAATGTATTCGAAGGGCCTGATGGAAGCAGGGCGGGAGAAGACCTGCAGGTTGTCAGAATATCTTGCTTATACGGTTGATAAGATTAATTTCCTTAAAAATCCTAATGCTGCGTTCGTTTTGGTTGATTTCGTTCGTTTCCTTTAAAACTTTAGGAATACGTTGATTTGAAAATTGGAATACTAACGCAGATAATGTTGCATTGAAGGTGCTGAGCTACGGCGTGGGCGGCCACTACATTTACCATGTGGACGTCCTGTTCAAGAACTTACCTGAAGATCAGGTTAGTACAGTATTCACTTCGTTCATAGACGATTATATGGATGCAGAAAAGGCCGCACCAGGATTTTTGAAGGTGTTTGAAAAAGGCACATAATGTACTTCGTTATTATCATAATTGTCTTGTCTTTATATACAGCAGATATACAAAGTAACATACACAAGTGTGTAAATAAATTGTGTGAGCTGCTGATACCCATATTATATACGTTAATGAATTCTTTCATTAAGGAGGTAAACCTGTATCCCTCCTCTGAATAATGGCTATAGAGTTTGATCGTCATCTCCATTATCCGACTCGCGTCCTTATTTTTTCTCATACTCTTTCTGTGGCTTGATTAAAGCATTTGGTCAGGCCATGAGGAACGGAATGGCTCTCGTATTTACTAATATATCATTTAACCAATTATGTTTTGAGTTAATTCAGGAATAACAAGGCCAAGGAAAGTAAACGACGATGATTATATATACCGTAATTAGCAAAAAGCTAAGATGCTCTTTATCATGACATTAATGAAGTGAATTATATTCACTGATTTTAGTTATAATGATTAGAATATTTGTAGGTGTACATATAGCAGCACATATCACGCAGTTAAGCAGTTGTGTAATTCAGTAAGAGTGATATTAAATATCGATTGGTGCTTCATGAAATAACAAACGTAGATTATTATAATCACATTTAAAGTCTTATCACCGGACGGTGCGACCTTGATATCTATTTTACTCGGAGATTGTGACGTGTGATACGCACTAATTCATTCCTTATAATCAGAAAATGACCCAGATTTACTATATTTATTTTCATTTTCCCCGATAGTGGCACGAGACCACTGCTGGCGCTCATGTGATCCAGGATGGTGACCGAATGGCAACTTGGATGTTCTATGTAACTATTGTTGGCGATTAGAAATGGTTTCTATTTTGCCTGCTACCAATACACCACGCTGTGCTTTGGAAATAATATGCAAGTGGCCATCTATATTTCCAATATACAGTAATAGACTTAATTTCTTACCGATATGTGCAGCTGTCAGATGTGGAGAGAGGCGGCAGAACGGCCTTCCCAAAGGCCGGCATCTCCGTTCCTCCTGTTAAGGGCGCAGCTGTTATGTGGTTTAACCTCAAGAAGAACGGCGACGTCAACCCAAGGGCTGAACATGGGGGATGCCCTGTGTTGCTTGGCCACAAATGGGGTGGGTAAAGGCCTTCTAGAATTAGAGCTTTCAAGAGAGAATGCAGCTTTCGATGCATTATTCATGTAATCGAAATTTGAGATGTCAGTTACGATAAAGATAGATACCATATTGGAATACCTATTAAGAGGAACTGTGGCTGCACCGCTCAAGTAAAAGCAGTTTAGGGTTAAGACGGATACAACAGTCAGTTATTGCTGATATCACAGCTGGTGGTTTCGTTGGATGTGATAACACTTAGTTGTTGCAGGACGTGATTCCGCTCATGCTGTACCGACGCAAAAGGGCGACAAGAGAGAGAATAAAGTTTTGTTTTTCTTTAAGTTTTCAGCTAGAAAATCGCTTTACTGGCGCAATTTGCTGGTGATGACTCCGATAATTAGGAAGACACTTGTCTGATTATCTTATGCAGATATTTTGATGTTTATTTTACGGGAAATTTTCACTATGAGTTGAATAACTTTTATTATACTTGGTTGTTTTTTAAAGCATTTCATAATGTATATAATATAGCTAATGGCGCCGAGAAAACGATATTATTCTTTTTAGTGTAACAGCTTGTCGTGCAGGCAGTATTGAGCATAAACATTATCCAGATGTCACGAAAAGACACTTTGAGCGAAACTGGTTTAACGAAAAGTGTGACAACTGAGACTGGATTATACATGAGGAATTTTGGATCATTAAGTTTCGTCTTTACTCATTTACGGTCCTATTGTCTTTTCCAGTGGCCAATAAATGGATTCGTGAGCACGCCAATTTCCTCAAGAGACCTTGCAGTATACAACCTTTTGAGTGATAACCTGAACAAGAATATTTACGTCTTCCTTATCAAAATCTATTTCTATTTGGAATGGTTTGTGAATGATGTGTAATTACGACACACATTAGCGTCTAAACAAAATATAACGAATTAATGCATTTCACTCGAAAAGAGCAATGCTTATACATTATCTTCAATATTATTTTTGTAAAGTTATTCTGACCACTTGTAAGTCTAATCTAACGTTGTGTATTTTGTTTTCTTATCAAAATAAATTTCCTTTACCAAGGTATCAACATAGTTTCTAAAATCCCCCAATGGTGCCTTCAAGTTATTCATGCAAAAAGAATATCAAGGAGAGCGATTTTTTTAAACAAAAGCTAGTAAAATAGAATTCGTCCAACTGAAATCGAAGGTCCACAAAGCGAGATTCCCGCAAACAGGCGTCCCATTCACTGTCTTCCCACAGAGCATCATCAGCTCTACTCGAGGCCGGAAATGAAGATCGGAGAGATATGAAGCTGTGTATAAATGTACTCAAGGTTTATAGATGTGGTATCATATCTTTTTTTACCCGAATAATTTTAGGAGGTACTGCATTAAACCGTCTAGGTTTGCCTAATGAACCCACTCATCGGCATAATCTAGAGTACACAGAACTTCCGCCGTGTCAGGATTTTGCAAACCAAAAGTTTCCTTTTACCAAAAGCACGAACTCGATACCAGTGCTTGAGCGGCTTTAGCTGTATTAACTTGATAATATTCCTGCTAACTAAATAGTCGATGCTGACATGTACCTTCTCTACGATGTGCAAGCAAGAAATAATCTGCAAATAAGAAATCGATGTAAAGCAGAACGTTTCCTAGCACTTACTCATCCAAAAGCAAGATAAAGAGCAATGAATATCGATGCCCGAAATATTTTGGAATTATTGGTGTTTCCTGCTGGCACCAAAGTGGTGAGGGAAAGCCACGGTCGCATAGTTCGTTTTTACTCTCATGTCGAATCTTCTGTCTTGCATCTCGTTTGCATATATCTTGCATTAACCAAGAACGCCTAACTTGGTGTTTATGTTTGAAACAAAGTTCAGTCTCAGTCAGAGCGTAAAAAAGGACAGTTACTTAAGTATAAAGGAATGTATAGATGTTTGGCATTTCCTTCTTGTTTGCAAAAGCGATATCGGTTGTCGGAATTTACAGCCTTTAAAAGAAAATACTGTTAATGGCATCTTTTAGTGTTGTATATTTAAAAGGCAGATATTTGTTTAAGTTCACATAAGTATTTTTTTTTTTTTTTGTCGTGACCATTGAGCAGGTAAATGTATCTCCGTAAGTAGATTACACAGAACGCAGAAGAAAGAAAGGAAAAATATAGATACACAGATAGATAGATTGATAGATAAATAGATTTAGAGAGGAGGGCGAGAGAAAACAAGAGCAAGAGATAGATAGACAGATAGATACATGTAGAGAGGAGGCTAGAGAGATCGAAAACGACAAATAGATAAACAGGTAGATTATTAGATAAATAGACAGAGAAAGAATATAATCAAACACTTTCGAATAACGTATCACCGTGAAAACAGAAGAACGACGAAATTCCTTTGACACAAGTAAGATACGCAGATTCCTAAACATCTTGCTTAAGAAAGTATCAATAACCCTTTCTGAATTCTCCTTTTGCCAAGACAAGTCCTCCACAAACGTCGTCTTGCTGTCCTTTAAAATATCACTTATATTTATCATCCTTTAGAATATGTATCTTCATCTCCAATAAAATTAATATAAATTAATATATAGAAAATTTGGGCTGATCAAAAAATTGAATACGAGTATAATGTGAAAGAATTGACATAGATAGAAGGTGAAGCAGAGAGAGAGAGAGAGAGAGAGAGAGAGAGAGAGA
>NC_091557.1:14068432-14070932 GCF_042767895.1 Penaeus vannamei | reverse complement strand
TTAACAACAACAGGAAAAAATACAGATAATACATGTTTTCTTTATTTTCCATATTTTGTATTTTCTACCTAAAGGTTAACCCCTCCTCATGCTATCCCCAATCACAATCGAATTTCTGAATGTTGATATAGCAGTTTCTTTCCTCGTGTTAAGTACCTCAAACAATTTGAAAGACCTACAGCCATCATGAAACAACTGCAGAAGAAGGAGTCTCTTTTGTCTTAAAGGAAGAAAGTCGTTTCTACATTGGTTACGGAGGAAACAACCTGAAACAGCAGTTTGGATATTTGACTAATTTCAGGTAAGGTGACAAAATATGTTGTTTTCCCATGTTACAAAGCCTTATTTTCCTCAGTATGCTTTGCGCGTTCGAAATGTATTATGTTCTCCCATAGTTAATAAGGCCCTATAGTTTTTCCTCAGTATGTCGTCCCCATTCGCCATATTGCCCAATTGTTTTTATTTCTATTTTGTGTGTGAATTCTCTCAGAAAATTGCTAAACATGATTTACTCGGCGAAGAGGATAAGTAGAACATAGGTTAAAGGCACTACAGTGACGCCAAGCAAGATCCTTAACAAGAATGAAGCATGAATATAATGGGAAAATATACACTAATATATGCATACCTCTGATCAGTCTTCGGTGTGCATCCTCACTGATTTACTCTACGTTTCACACCTCGTAGAAACCCGACTTTCACAATATTCACCTTGTATCCAACCTCTAGTTCACAATATATTAGATTGTTCAGACTCCAAAGTTATGCTGGAGTCTGACCCAGTCTCTTTTCTTATTCACCCCCTCACCCCCTCCAGGATAACATGTATATTCTGTTTTTTTTTTCAATACGCATATGTATGTATAACAGTGATGTTCATCCGTACTTATATGTGATAATGAACGAAGATCTAGAGCATGGTGGTTAAGGCGAAATCTTGGCTACCACATCATCCTCTGAGGCAGTAAAAAGAGAAACAAATGCAATACTTAGTATATAAGTATAAAGAGGCCCACACACGTTACTGTTGTAATATGAATATATGACGATACATATAAACTAAAGGCTATGCATGTTAAACATCTTATATAACACGTTTTTATTAGGATTATAAATGTATTCCACTACTCCGGAATCGATATATATATATATATATATATATATATATATATATATATATATATATATGTGTGTGTGTGTGTGTGTGTGTGTGTGTGTGTGTGTGTGTGTGTGTGTGTGTGTGTGTGTGTGTGTGTGTGTGTGTGTGTGGCGAATCAGCCTCAAAGATAATTGTTTTGAACCAGTAACGATATTCTCTATCACAAAGGGTGTTAATGTTACACTTACATGTTCATTGTATTCTATCGCTGGCCTTCTACCTTTCGTTATTGAAAAAAAAACACAAAAATAGAAAGAAAGAAAGAAAGAAAAAAACAAAAAAACTCAGGAGCATTACCATCGCCACAAAGGGTGCGTCACTTCGATACCGCTTGATGATTATGCAGCTCATATTTAACGCGCAATTCTTCTGACCTTCATCTACGGCACTGGTTGTCGTTTTTGGTTGTTGTTTTCTGGCAGTTTCGTTATATAATAGATCTCGTATATAATATAACTACTTAGGATTTGTCATTCCAGACTGATATGGGCCCGGACCTATTAGAAACAAATTTTGATAATACACTTTCATTTCATTTGAATATTTCGTGAAATGACACACAACATAACGCTGATAATAATATATTAGCTAGAATTAATTCTTAATATCCCCCTGGCTATTTTTCGTTTTGCGGGTTTATCAGTCCACGTGATTATTTATGGACAAAATAATAGAAAACGGCAACTCATACTCCCTTGGGGCCTTAGTGACCTTGGGCTTTTCGGTGCCCACTTTTCATTATATGCGAGTCATTTTCCTTATTTTCGTTCTGGTTTCTGTAGCCAACCCACATATCGCCACATAATTTTACTACGAGAAGTATTCAGATTATATGACTTACGCTAGCAAGGTCTCTAACTCATTTACCACATAATTTAGATATATGAATCGCGAATATAGAAAAGGACAGTGTTTGCTGAATTTACGGATGAACTGATCACATGTTATGATAAGTCTATATAGTGCTGATGGTACTACCTGGGACCTGTGTTAATGGTGACATAACAACTGAGTGAGGCATCGGCAGTCAGTCCCGGCTGGGCCACCACCGGCGCAAGTCAGGTTCAACCGCCAGTCTAAAAAGTCAGTAGCAACCGACATTCTCAAAATGTCTCTCTCGGTATTACGGAATTATGCAGTCCTGCCACTCCAAATGGCAGGTTCAATATTTTTAAATTGTGCCATGACGATTTTTAACAAGATTGCGCCTGAAAAGATGTTTCAGAGTTTTCTAAAAGAAACCGGATTAGAACAAGACCAGAAATACCTCGACAGTGTTCAGAACTCCGCCTGGGATGTTGCGTTCTTCTGGCCGAGACTCAAAGCCTTTTGGTTCAGGTG
>NC_091557.1:14053432-14060932 GCF_042767895.1 Penaeus vannamei | reverse complement strand
CGATCTTTGCCCTCCGAACCAGACTACGTGGCATTTATTGGTATTGAATTCCATTTTCCATTTACAACTCAATGTGAATAAGTTAACGATGTCACTTTGGAGGCATTGGCATGAGACGTCTGTTATCCTTTTTATATCTTCGCGTCATCTGCAATCGTATCAAGATAACTACCCTAAATCATTGACGAAAATAGTGAACATAATCGGCGCAATACCGATCCTTGAGGCACTCCGCTGGTTACTCGTCGCCATGTAGAATGTTTTCCTCTAATTACTGTGGTCATCTGTCTTTCATCCGTGCGAGTAATTACCCTTTCACTCCACCTAGGTGCTCTAATTTCCATAGTAGTCGTCTGTGAGACACCTTATCAAGAACCTTTTTAAAGTCCAAGTACACACAATCCACTCAAACATCTCTTTCTTGTAATATGTCAGATTATCATAAAAACGGGAGATTTGTAACACATGACCTTCCTTCTCTAAAACCAAATTGCTTATTTTATACCATTTCGTGTTTTTCAAGTATTTCAGCTCATTGTTTCCTTATTATCCTTTATTGCAGCTTGCATACTACACTAGTTAACGAAACTGGTCCTAAAATTTTGTGGGTTTTGTTTGTCGCCGCTCTTGTATAAGGGTGTAACAATAGCGAGTTTCCAACTTTTTGGTAGTTTACCTTGTTTCAATAAATTTTTGGAATAACAATAAAGGAGTACATAGTACTTCAGCACATTCCCTGTGAACCCAGTTAGAAATTTCATTTGGTCCCTCTGCTTTGGTCTTGTGTAATCTTTTAGTAGGTCTTTTACTTCATTCTTTTTGAGGGTGACATGTTCGATGTTCTTTGCGTTTGTATGGGCATTTACCATAACAAAGTATGGATCCTGAACAAACACTGACTGAAATTTATTTTTGGATTTCACACATTTCTTCCTCCTTAGAATAAATAATGCTATTGTCTTTGTTGGCGCTAATTTTAACTCTACTCTTAGTTTTACTATATATATAGTTAAATAAGAGTTTTGGTTGACGTACATTGCATTTGTCATTGAACCATTTTGGGCCATTTCTTGCTTCAATTTTGAATTTTGATATGATTTTTTTCCACTCCTTTTTATAGGTCTCACAAAGTTTTGAATACTGAACATCGAGGTTCTCGACGCCCAGAAGCGTTTCCCAGTTAATGCTATCAAATAAATCTTTAAGGCTTCTATAATCACCTCTTGTAATTGTACTTTTCCTTTTTTGCTTACGATGCTTTTTTCTTGTAATAGACAGTATTTTAGTTTAATCACTACATGGTCGTTTTTTCCTAAAGGAGGACAGTGCTCGATATACAGATAAATTGGCTATGAATGATAAAATCGTATTGTGGTGAAATTATTATCGTTGCCGCTTCCTCTCCTACACTCATAGTGTCGCATTAAAGAGCAAGCTGATGTGGACTAGATTCCTATTGACGAAAGTTGCTAGTATTCACTTAAATATATCATGCATTTGAATACAACACAATGGCGATACTTCTACCACTGGAAGGTTGAGTCACGATCAGAAGTCATTTAATGAATTGAAGCTTCGAATCTGTCATAACCTATACAAAAAGTGTGGCATTAAGCGGATGTTCAAAGCTGAATTCAAAACATGTTTTACAAGAGTTTTAACTGCAACTGTAAATCTGGTTATCGGCCTGGTCTTAACTACCCTAGCTTCCATTCACCTGTCCTTACCTGCCTCTCCTTTCTCTCTTTTATAATCCCTCCTTTCCGCTTCCTCTTCAAATCTGAAGATGAAATCCAGGAGGATTTCGAAACTGTTTTAATCCATTGTGCAATGTGGATTTTTCTACTTTATATATGTTTCTCTCTCTCTCTCTCTCCAAATATATATATATATATATATATATATATATATATATATATATATATATATATATATATGCATGCATTCTTTATCACGGCAGTTCAGAATTATTTTCTTACGCTCGGTCAGATAACAGCGGAATACTCGAGTGCGGCAGACTTCATTTTGATCTACATTTCGGAGGCGCATCCCACCGACGGCTGGGCCATCGAAGGAAACGTTTTTCAGGTCGCTAACCATAAGTAAGTCCTTTTCTAATAGTCTAACTTTAAGGGCTGGGAGATTAGGTACAGGCTTGTCTGGTTGGCCGATCAGTCATAGTCAAGATTTTATCTATATTCTAGTTCTTTAAGTTTCAGTTCCCACTACAGTTCCTTTTTTTGTGCATATTACGGTAATTTTCTATATTACGTCCGCATGACCGATATCGACGATTTTGGTATCGTTGGATTCCTCTCACTCTATACAATGCTAACCCCCCAGCGACAAACTTGGTCCCGATTGCGGGGGCGACGATGTCGGAGCGGCGGACGTAATATAGAAAATTACCTTAATAATTTAACATCACAGTGAAAATAATCATAGTTATTCACATGACTTTCCATTGCAGGGGGCTGTGCCCCCTGCAACCCCCCTGGGGGGGGGGGCTACCGCCCCCCAACCCCCGCCGAGGAAACAAAACCTCCACCACGTATTCACGGCAGGATAGAGCGCACACGAACTAGATGCGGAGCCGATAACCTACAATAACCTAGGATTTTTAAGGGACTAACCTGATTTATTAATGCCGCTAATTACTAGGGAGGGTGCTCCTTTGCCGCAAAATGTGAAGGAGGCAGAAACTCGACCAGTCGGTGAAGGTCGCTGCGCTCAGGCCCAGCTCGTGCCGCATGAGCCGGAACGTGAACCTCTCCCGGACGAAGAAGATCACGAAGATCAGCAGGGTCTCAACATCGAGGCGAGATTCCGCAAAGAAAGAGCCCACGAACATCGAAACAGACCAGTCACACCTCTGCCTCTTCTGCTTCCTGACCGCCACGGCCCTATCACACCTGAATCTTTTCTTCTTCAGGTCCAGGCGTGATGGCTGCCCGCACCTACCGCAATCTTTCTCACGACGAAGGAGGCCGTGGCGGAAGCACATATCTAGCATTTTTTCCTGGCTAGTGGCAATCTCGCGCAGAAAATCCGTCTCGGAGTACGAGCACCCTCCACACTCGGCCATCGCGGCGACTATGACTGACTTCTGAACGCGACGGTTATTTCGGTTAGGAATACGAATGTCGTTATTCCAGAGGAAGGGAAACTCGACTTTGAGGCCATCGGTGTAACATCGAAAAAGGCGCAAAACCCGCCGACGAGGGCGGGCCACCGTGTTCATCCTGATTATACTACAATCGTCTCTATATACAATGCTGACTATAATAAGGTTAATATGCTGATTCAGTGAGAATCTTAGGAGGTAATACGCCCCCTGCTCCGACATCGACGATGATTGTGTAACGCTCTAGCCTGCCGTGAATACGTGGTGGAGGTTTTGTTTCCTCGGCGGGGGTTGGGGGGCGGCAGCCCCCCCAGGGGGGGTCGCAGGGGGCGCAGCCCCCTGCAATGGAAAGTTATGTGAATAACCATGGTTATTTTCACTGTGCGTTATATTATTAGTGCTATTTAATCCCGCATTTTCCCTGGAACCTTTCATACCCTCCCCTGCTATCGGGGCCAAGTTTGTCGCTAACGGGAGGTTTCCGCGCAATAAAAACTATATATTTGCAATGTGGAGAGTGAGAGGAATCCAACGATACCAAAATCGTCGATATCGGTCATGCGGACGTAATATAGAAAATTACCCATATTACCTTTAAACTCCAGATGCTTTCATATCCCAAGACAAATTAAATGAGGTATATACCAGCGTGTTATCTTACAGGAACATGGAAGAGCGGAAGGCAGCAGCGAAACAGATGTTGCAGATGGAGCCTCAAGACTGTCCAGTTTTCCTAGACAAACTTGATAACGCAGCGAACAGGCGTTTTGCTGCTCTTCCCGAGAGACTTTATATCGTTAACAGAGGCACCGTAGTGTACAAGGGCGGCCAGGGACCTTTCGACTACAGCGTGAGTAGACACAGCGTCATTTAAAGCTTATATGCGTAATAGATTAGTATGATGAATGGAAATGTGAAACAGAGGATAATATAGAATTACGTAAATACACTTGTACACATATTAGTACTTGTCAATATGTACATACTACGTACTCATTAAAATTATATTTTGATAGCTGGAAGAAGTAGAAGACTGGCTGAAGACGCATCAGGAGAGAACTGAATAAGAAACCAGAATGAAATAAAACTGAAAATGCGACGGAAATGATGATTTTCTTAGCTCCGTCACATTTTCACCCGTGTATAATCACAGTATTTGTATATTTAAACAACAATTTTTAAGAAATGCTTAGCTCATTGCCAATTTATTTTGATATAAAAAATCGCCATCTCTATTTCGTGATGAATATCTATGAATATGAATATCGTGATGATTAAAACATTTGCAACTGTCTGAAGCATTAGTGAGCAAGTGACACGGTCCCTAAAGTATGTACCAAGATGAATGCTGATGGAGTGGCATCATGTTACTAGCTTCACTAATCGGCCGCCTGTGTGTGTGTCATGATAAACTGATAGAACTTTTACTAAAAGACGTAGAAACACCTCACTGATCTGGAGTTCAAGATATCTGCATGATAGTTGAGCCACAAAGGGAAATAACCAGGGCACTTCTTGATGTTTACTCCAATCCTGTATTCGAGATCAGTCCAGTGTTACTTGTTCTTATGACGTAGGATGTATACATTTGGAACACACACACAATTTAATGTGTATGTTAAACTGGATAATAAAGGTAAGAATAAACAATAGTTTTTCTTCGGAATCTCTGATGAAGATATGATTATAAAAGTGAACCCATTTCTGTGAAAGAACAAAGAACAGGTAATATTAATATCATACAGCGCTCTTCTCAATGTAATTAAAAGGGGAAACGATCATAGACATATTTCAACACAATCAAACTACAAATTACAAAATACAACAATAGAAGAAAAACAGAAAATGAAATCCCTCTTATAGAAAAAGTAAGAATGTAGCCAGAGAGGGATTTTTTCCAGCCTCGCGCTCCCTCGGATGGTGTACCCGGATTATTGGATGCTGTTCTGGCAAGTCCTCCGAGCTGCAATAGAATCGTTTACACTCGAAAATTGAATTTCCTGCTCTTCTATGCCTGGCAGAATAATATCAGGCTTATATCCTATTTCTTTTAGAAAAGTTTTCCCCCGTACTTTTCCACAATAAGGGGTCATCCTTTTCTTATAATTTTCAGAAGCGTACACTGTGGGAGGAGGGGGGGGGGGGTTATAATCTCTGGCGTACGCTTTTTAGAATAGAAAAATGATCCGGATTAAATTGGGAGATCCTGCAGAACTCATCATTTTATCTCTTATCTGTGTTCACTTTTGAGGAGGAAGGAAGAGTTTTGGAGAAAAAACGAATAATATGCGTTTTTCAAATTTTAATGCTGGCCTACATAATACCCTTTTTCTGTTCCATACAATTAGAAAACTCAAAATACCACCCCGGTTAATGCTTTAAGGTATATACAGTAACAATATTACTTTTACCAATGTAATTATTCTAAACTATACTTTTATCTTCATTTATGATCTGCCAATACGTAAATAATTTGTAAATGTATATACAGCAATTTACATCTACTTGTTTCTTAGTATATCAATTTCCCTTAATGTTCGTACAAACTCAGTTATCCTCACCACCAATTTCCCGCGAGTAATGTCTGTGGTACATATTGTTCACAAAATCAGTCCATTCCTATGTTGTTTTCGTTAAATATTCATGTATTCTTTATGCTTGTGAATTGTAAGCGTTAAAGACCAGAGTTCGAAGAGAGTCAGGAGCAGCATACCACGAGTTCATCAGTGCTTATCTTGGCTGTTTACCTTTCCGACAAACACGTCATATAGGTGGTACCCTGACCTGACTCAAAAACTCCATGCTTTATCGGTTTCTCAGATATGATGTATTTGCATTGACATATATGCACAAATTCAAATTGTAATTTTGCAGTGGCATAGGCGATTTGACTGATTTCCACGCCATAGCAATAGAAATCCACTTTGAGAACAATCAGTAAAGGGTCGTAATAATTCTTCCAAAGATTCTTCGCAGACATCCACTCAGTTTATCCTTGTCTACTCTCGCTTTTCCGTGTATGCCTTTAACCAGTCCCCAACTTTATGCACCTGTGAAAGTCAACAGTAGATATAGTTATGCCAGAAGACTATTATATAAAAGCAAAGTGCCTCGTATGTGTAGCACACCGATACTCTTAACGCTAATGAAAAATAAATATGCATTTCAGAGAATACTCTTTAAGCAACGTTAACAAAAGATAATTTTGAAACCTGACTGCATATAAAATATATCACAAAGCAGTATTGCAATAAAGTATTATGCTCTTATAATAAAAGATGTTCTTTTGTGTATATAGTCCCCTGATTATTCACTGAAAACATTCTTGTAATGCATGGTAATATTGTCTGAGAATTAAAATCTAAACTCTCGGTATCTGCATAATTAAATTTTCACATTCACAGATACTATACAGCCCTGTCTTAATTGAAGATAAAAGATATTGCTCGACCACTAACTTTATAGAACAAGGGCCCTTGGTCGCCCTTGAAGACGATGGATCCTCCGTGCACAATGTAGAGTCGCTCGGGCAGAGCAGCGTAGGCCTTGTTGGCTGCGTCGTCCAACCTGTCCAGGAGAACCGGGCAGTCGACGGGCTCCAAGGTGACCATCCGCCGCGCTGCTTCCTCGCGCTCTTTCATGTTTCTGCGAAAGACGTTTGGCGTTTTAACTCGAATTTGGGGGTAAGCAGCTGTCGGTTGTAACTGATCGTATATAGGGAAGAACGACCATTAATTGGCAAGAAAGCGATCAAATCCCGATGCCAAATTAGTTCTTTATCCTATATCAATAAATTCTTCACAATTACCAAAACGTAAAATTCCAAATTTCACATCTTTTGATCAGCGTAATTCTGCATTTCATATATTGTTTAATTTCTGTATGATTTAAGTCGGGTTAACGTCCGGCATTACATTAATACATCCCTTTCGCCCTTCGAGTCAACCCGTAGGTTACGTTGTACATATATATATATATATATATATATATATATATATATATATATATATATATATATATGTGTGTGTGTGTGTGTGTGTGTGTGTGTGTGTGTGTGTGTGTGTGTGTGTCTGTGTGTGCATATATATATATATATATATATATATATATATATATATATATATATATATATATATATATATATTTACACCCACACCCACGACCATATATATGTACACACACACACACACACACACACACACACACACACACACACCCCCACATACATACACACACACACACACACACTCACGCTCACACTCTCTCACATCCCCCCCCCACACACACACGTACACACGTACACACACACACACACACACATACACACACACACACACATACACACACACACACGTACACACACACACACACACACA
>NC_091557.1:14023432-14025932 GCF_042767895.1 Penaeus vannamei | reverse complement strand
TTATCGTTATAATTAATATCATTACCATTATTACTATTATTATCATCATTATTATTACGACTGTCATTAATCTTATTATCATTACTACTGTTATTATTATTGCTATTATCTTATTATTATCATTATCATTATTATTGCTATTATCATTATCATTATTATTATCATCATCATTATTATTACTATTAATGTTGTTATTATTATCATAATCACTATCATTATTATCATTATTACTACCATCATTACTATTATCATTATCATAAATTCTGTTATTCGTACTATCATCGTTATTGTTATCATTATGTTATATCACTATGATTTTCGTTATGTTCATTTTTATTCTCATTATCATTATTACTAATACAAGCAGTGGGGCATTATGATTACCATTATTTTTTCTATTATCAGAATTCTTTTCTACTAAAAATAACCAACATTCATCAGCATTGCTAAAGATATGATTATCGGATTCATTATCAGTACTACCTTAATGCTATCGTTACAAAGTTTGCATTTCATTATCAAAATTTATCATAATCATAATCGTTTTTCTACATACTATCATAATCGTCAGGCTCATTATTACAGATATGATAATAACAATATCAACTATTTCTCATGGTTACCGTTACAACCATACACCATTTACAGTGCAACTACCATCAGCAACATTCCCATCATAACTATCGCCATTAACACCACGACCGCCACACGCAGCGCATCTCTCCCGCCGAGAAACAACCCCTCGACTTACCATTGGTGAATAAAGCGTTGAGTGCCACAAGCAGGACCTTCCACGGCGCTGGGAACTCCCTGGCGTTGTCGTAGTACTTGTAGACCACGAAGAAAGTGTAGCTGAAGGTGGCGCTGGCGAGGGAGATGCAGACGCTCAGCAGAGGCACCCACCCTGCGGACCTTGCGGTGAGTGGTCATTCGCTTACAAAGAGGCGCGGGAATGCCATTTGTATGATAATGACGATGGCAGTGATAATGATGATGATTATGGTGTTAATAGGAATAGTAATGAATAATGATGCGGAGGAGTTATACCATTATTATCATCATTTATTATTATTATTACTACTCTCTTTATTTTTATTATCAGTGATAAAAACAATAATAATGATAAAAAAGATGAAAGATATAATAATGATAGTGATTATGATAATAATACTAAAAATTGAACTGATAATGATAATGATGATATTAATAAAAACAACAACAAAAATAATAACAATAATAATAGTAATAATAATGATAATAATGATATAACAATAATTATACTAATAATGATAATAATAATAATGATAATAATAATAATAATAATAATAATAACAATAATAATAATAGTAATAATAATAATAATAATAATAATAATAATAATAATAATAATAATAATAATAGTGAATAATAATGATGATTATAGCAATGATAATAAAAAGAATGGTAATAATGCCTATAATGATTAGAAAAAGAAAAAGAAGAATTATAATAATATCAAGTGATTATAGAATAGCAATAATAATGATGATAATGGTAAGAATAAAAGTCATAGTAATGTTGATAATAATGATGATAAGAAAAAAATAATGATACTAACAATAATGATGATGATTATAATGATAATAATAATAATAATATTAATAATAATAATAATAATAATAATAATAATAATAATAATAATAATAGAATATAATGATAATAATAACAATAACGATAATGATAATAATAATAATAATAATAATAATAATAACAATAATAGAAATGATGATAATGATAATAACAATGACAATAATAATAATGATGATAATAATTATGATTATAATAATAATAATAATAATTATCATAATAATAACAATAATAATGCTAATGATAACAATAATGATAAAAATATTGATAATGATACTAAAAATAATAATAATAATGATAGTATTAATAATAATGAAAATAATAATAATAATAATAATAATAAAAATAATAATAATAATAATAATAATAATAATAATAATAATAATAATAATAATAATAATAATAATAATAATGATAATAATAATAATAATAATAATAATGATAATAATGATAACAACAATAGTAGTGATGACAAAAATATTAATGAAAAAAATGATGATATGAGTAATGATGTTACTAGCGTAAATAGTAATGATAATGTACACAATAATGATAACGACAATAGTAATAATGATAATAAGAATTATAACAAAAATATTGCTACTACTACTACTGCTAATAACAGTGATAACAACAACAGTGATATCCATCCCTTTTCAAAAAACATCAGCCAAGACTCACACACGTAAGTCCTCATCAGAAAGTAGGCCTGGATGACACCCTGAGGAGCGGCTTCGAACACAGCGTGCAGAAGGCGAGTGTGCGCCGCTCTCTCCAGCACGGAAACGGACACCTCCCCTCGCGCCGCCACTCCTACGTGTCTGAACATCCTGAAGGGTGATGTTGGTCATAAGGGCGATGGGAGTAATGGGAA
>NC_091557.1:13985932-13988432 GCF_042767895.1 Penaeus vannamei | reverse complement strand
CACACAGGCATTGGATGAACTACGACGCCTCGGCAATGGCTGCATTAGCATAGAAGATCGGATGGCAAGAGAGAGGCGAACTCTTCAGTCACCCGGAGGAAGGCAACGGGAAGCCATCACCATATTATTCTTGGGAAGCATGATGCGTGAAGCGTGAAAGGAGCCACGACTCGCGTATCAGAACTTCGCCCGGTAGGTTCAGTCGTTGAGACTGCAGGTTCCAAAGGCATGGTCGCGAGACTTTGATATGGCACTTCGATAATGATGATAATCCAGAAAGACCGCGACATGTTTGTTCTTTTGCTCTTCACACATGCAGATATACACCGATTTGTGTATACATAGGGAAATATACATCCTTATCTGGACCGTTTTTTCTGACCGATTAGTGATGATAATTATTTTAAAGACAAAACAATTTTATCAAGACATGTTGCTATTTGGCACACATCACCAGTCTCCCAAGTGCACATTAAAATAGTATAAAGAATACATTAAACAATCCATGTACGTGTGTGTGTTTGTGCGTGTACACACGTTTACTAAAATGTTTGTTAAATTCTCTTTAGCGAGTGGTAAATGAAAGAAAGTTATCATACCAAGATTTCCATTAATTGCACTCCAACATATCTAAAAATCATTGTGTGAAATGTTGGGATGCAGTCACAGGCATCTGCCGCCACTGAGGTTGCCATAGTAACCAACCACGATATACTGCCTTCTGACTTTTCCCTTTGACGTAGCTGGCAATCCTGTCCAGTTCAACCCCTTGGTATACAGTTTACAATATGTGATGAATGTACTGTCACCTTGTCTTGCATTGCATGTACTTGAAGTTTTTGTTGTAACTTTTTTTTAGTGCAACAAACCATTTGATGCGTTTAGGAGTCATAAGATGTCACAGAAGGTAAATCATATCTTGACATACATGCATAAAAATGTAATCTTCAAGTAATTGTTAATAAGTGAAATTACATACTGTATATACTTAGGAAAATAAAACTTTTGCTTTGACTATAGATTTACACTGATTAAGAGTATAACGGATACAATGAATACAACGAATAGTTTTCCTGATAACACATTTGTGATATTCATACTTACTTACATTAAAGAATAATCTTAATAAAAAGACGCTTTTGTACAATAGTATGCATGATATTCCTCCTATTACATATATGAATCTTTTATAAATGGAATCATTAATGAATACATCATGTGCTGAACCATTTAATGTTTTTGGAAGTATATTTCAAAAATACTAACAAATAATTACGTAATGATGGATATTATTGTTTGAAACCGCTTAATAAAATCAGGTGTACGATGCGGGTTTGTTTGTAAAAAGTTAAAGCAAAACAAAAGAAACATTTTCCCGCTTTTCTCACAAAAATAAATCTTATATTAAGAAATGTTTACAAAATTATCCTTAAACATGTAAAGCACACATCTAATAGACTTTGGCCTTGATATTAACACCATCTGCAAGCACCATGTTAGACACTGAAAACCACCACCAGGCATTTTAAAAGGTGCGTCTTGCTTCGGCTATCTGCTGGCATCATATCCACCAACTTCTTTTTCACTCTGACTCTTACACTTTCCGCTTTATCTTCGATTGACGAATAACGTGAGCCGAGAATGTCTTCTGTCTCTGTTTTATATCTTCAACGAAAATCCTTTTCGTTTTAAGTAACGACACTATGTCCTAATCCTTCACAAATCGAGACTAGTCAGACATTAAATCTCGGTCAACCTTCAAAAATCTATATAGGCACATTTCTCCTTATAAGTATAGTTTTCTTAATCATAAATTTATTTGAATGGATCTACCTCTGATGAATTCTATTATACACTGGTATTAGACAAATAAGATAGAGCAACAGGAAAAGGATGTTATTATAGAAAATATGAACAGATCAAAATGGGGCGGATCTAAAGTAAACGAATATTCACAAACAGGGTTACTTATAGTGAGAAAGAAAGTCCACGGGCATTCCGTATACGTCTCGCCGGGATGTTCACTGTAGTCCACATCAAATGTTTTTGTTTATCAGTTTATTCTTTTCTTTGCATTGCTTCTTACTGCACTCTTCGGCTTCCTTACATTTAAACGAATGATGATACATGCATCTTTAGGTTTCCATAGTTTTCTTTTTGTACGAACATCTTATTTGTGTCACTCAAAATTCTCTGTTTTCACTTATTTTTGTTTAGCTAACGGTTATTTGTTATTACTTTTTGTGTAAAGCAGCATAGCTTCTAAATGTTGTTATCAATTTCTTAAAGAACAATTGTAATTTTAATTTCCCATTTTCAGTATTGCTTTTGTCTGTTTTGAGATGTAGAAAGCCAGAAACAATTCCATTACACTTCTAGACATTCTTCAGTGTACGCAAATCTACAAAAAATGCTGTCACTATTACAACCTGCATTTAATACAGTTTTACATTGTTTAAACACTAAAATAGCACTGATGATTTCAAATGATGGCAATGTA
>NC_091557.1:13955932-13975932 GCF_042767895.1 Penaeus vannamei | reverse complement strand
TCTCTCTCTCTCTCTCTCTCTCTCTCTCTCTCTCTCTCTCTCTCTCTCTCTCTCTCTCTCTCTCTCTCTCTCTCTCTCTTTCTCTCTCTCTCTTTCTCTCTCTCTGCTCGTCTCTCTCTCTCGCCCATTCTCTCTCTCTCTCTCGCCCATTTCTCTCTCTCTCTCTCGCTCACATTCTCTCTCTCTCGCTCATTATCTCTCTCTCGCTCATTCTCTCTCTCTCGCTCATTTCTCTCTCTCCTCGTTCATTCTCTCTCTCTCTCTCGCTCAGTCTCTTTCTCTCGCTCATTCTCTCTCTCGCGCTCATTCTCTCTCTCGCGATTTCATTCTCTCTCTCTCGCTCTCTCTCTCTCTCTCTCTCTCTCTCTCTCTCTCTCTCTCTCTCTCTCTCTCTCTCTCTCTCTCTCTCTCTCTCTCTCTCTTTCTCTCTCTCTCTCTCTCTCTCTCTCTCTCTCTCTCTCTCTCTCTCTCTCTCTCTCTCTCTCTCTCTCTCTCTCTCTCTCTCTCTCTCTCTCTCTCTCTCTCTCTCTCTCTCTCTCTCTCTCTCTCTCTCTCTCTCTCTCTCCAAAACTGCATTTTCAATTAATCATTCGAAGGGTTAATAATTTGAAACAGTTATTTAAGCTACCCCAAACCTCAAAATGTAGAGAAGTGACACACAAGTAAATTGGCTTTTAAATAATGACAACCCGACAATTGCGCAAGTCGACAGTCCTTTTGTTGTTGTGCGCATGCGTGGCCGCAGCCAATCCCGTACCTTGCTTCGCGCTCGCCTTCCCTCGTTCAAACTTCAAAACAAACCACTGCCAGGTAGATGCACAAAGTGTCCTGTGATTACTAATTATTTTAGAAATTTATGGGAGCAACTCGACAGGTAATGTTGACTGCTTGGTTTTTGGTAGTTGAAGGGGAATTGGAGTGTGTTTTTCGTAGAAAAATTAAGAATTGTTGGTAAACACTGATTTAAAACTGGTCAGTGTGAAAGAGTGTCAGGCGCTTTTGTTTAGTTGAGACTTTTTTAAGTTTCATAATGTTGCTGAACATATTCTTCCTATGCTTCGTACTGATTACATATAAGTGTTAAGATGATACTTTCTTTTGAAGTTAAATTCGAGCTGACATTTCTCTAAATATGTATGTATGTATAACTACCATCTGCTTTATTCGTTACCATAGGCAGTCATATGACAAGATTATGTACCTTATTTGGTATGAATTTATCCTAAATCGGGGCCACAATATCTCGTATCTATCATCGTGTAGGTCTATTTTTTATGATAAATCCTGTAGGAAAGACCCTAGAGGGTAGTTACCTTTACTAACTTTAATTTCCTTGGTATTCATCATGCCTCCCTTTCTGTTGAGGCCAAGATGGTGGGGTGTGGGAGCAGTTCCAGTAGCAAACATCCTAAATGTACAAGTTTTTGAGGATATGAGGAATCCATCAGTTAGTAGTATGATAGGGTGTGCAAAGGTATTCCTCTCCTCTCCTCTCCTCTCTTCTCCCTACCTCTTCTCCTCTCTATTCTCCCCCCCCACTTCCTCTCTTCTCCCCCCACCTCCTCTCCTCTCCCCCCCACTTCCTTTCCTCACCTCACCTCTCCCACTTTCTCTCCTCCCCTTTCCCACTTCCTCTCCTCCCCTTTCCCACTTCCTCACCTCCCCTCTCCCACTTCCTCTCCTCCCCTCTCCCACTTCCTCTCCTCCCCTCTCCCACTTTCTCTCCTCCCCTCTCCCACTTTCTCTCCTCCCCTCTCCCACTTTCTCTCCTCCCCTCTCCCACTTTCTCTCCTCCCCTCTCCCACTTTCTCTCATTCCCATCTCCCACTTACTCTCCTCTCCTCTCCCACTCTCACAATTGCATTCATTCACACATACATTTGTATGTGCATGTATTCATGCAAGTGCAGTCTATGTTCACTGACTTGCATATTACTTACTCCTAAACATTCAAACTACATTCGGATTGCATGACATAGTCGGTAATAAGTATTTGATCATTCACAAATCTGATTTCATTATTTGTAATTATAGGTCTGTGTTGACAGTATGTAATTCATTATAAATGTTGTAGAATGATGAGGATAAAGATTAAAATGTGCCCTGATATGTGCTAAGAAGAATTTTTTATTTCTCAGGATGGTAAGTGAAGACAGTAGTGGCAGTAAGGTTATACCCGTACGGGTGGCCGTCAGGGTGCGGCCAATGCTACCTAAGGAGTTGCGTGAGGGCTGTCAAGAATGTATAGATCTTACACCAGGAGAATCACAGGTATGGATGTGAAAGGTTAACTCAGCTGTTCATGAATGAAAATGCTACAACTCTGTAAATTAGACTAGCTACCCATATTTGAAAATCAAAACAGTACAGAGTACAAGATGATGTTATAGATAATAATTATAGCCTTTTTTTTCCAGGTTGTTATACGTGGCACAGAGAAAGCATTCACTTATGACTTTGCATTTTCAAGTGATACTTCTCAGGGCTATGTATATGAATCTGCTGTGAAGAAGGTTGTTCAGAATTTATTTAAAGGTAATTATCTTTCTCATTTGACACTTGAAACTGAGTATTAACACCTGTCATTACTTAAGAAATTATTCCAATTGAAACATCTTGAATAAGAGTCCAGCAGATAAGCGCTTTGAGTGTGAAATTTTTGTTGTTAACAAATTTGATATGACTGAATTTTGCAGGTTACAATGTGACTGTATTAGCATATGGCCAGACTGGTTCAGGCAAAACACACAGTATGGGAACAGCTTACACGCAAGGTATAGAAACAGATGATGAAGCTGGTATCATTCCAAGGGCAGTACGTGATATATTTGAGGGAGTTTCTGAGAAGAAAAATTCTGATTTTCTTGTTAAAGTTTCTTTTATTGAGGTAAGTGCAATTTCTATTTTACAGTTAACTTCATATTTCACTTAAATGTCCGAAAGGAAAATTGTAGTTGTTTACTAGATTAGTTATAAGTATGTTGTTTGTGACAAGCAGGCCAGTATTTTTACAGATTTTCAGTTACTGATATATTAACATAATGACTACTAAGAAAGGGAAACCCCCCAGATAACTGTCATAAGGAAAGGAGAAACTTTCTTTGCAGACAAAAATAACCAGAAATTATGGAAACGTACCAACATGCCTCTCATGGCAATGCTCAGCCTTAACTTGCTATACAGTGAATAACCTATATGGTAACCCTGGATAGACTGTCTTTGTGCATGTATGTTGTAAAGCCATGACCAGTCATTGTCACTCTTTAACTCATTGGATCTGGGGGGACAGTGAAGTCACGTCATGAAAAAAATTGACTGAGGGGCTGGTGACAACATCATCTCATTGTGGAAGAAATATTGCTAAGGAGTTGGTGACAGAAATGTCTCACCATGAGATGTTCTTGCCAAGTGGTGTAACAAGGATGTCTTTTCATGAGTGCACAAAGCACTGGTAGGGAGATTAACTTTGTGGCCCTTCAGGTTGGGAATATTTCATGAGCCACTGCATGATTTCCACTAGTCAGCAAGAGTGGACTGTAAGTTCTGTGAGCCATGCCTGGGAGAGAGCTGTCTCCAGGAAGGATACTATGTCCGTCTGCAGAAACCTATTCTTGTTCACTGCTATTGGTGGTGCAAAGCACATTATAGAAAATTAAAAAAAAATAACACCAGGTTACTTATTATTAGTACTATATCAATGTAAACTGTCTGGAGAGATGTTTTCAGAGTCTTCTCTCTTTTACCATTGCAATAATATAACAAATGACAAATGTAGACCTTTGAAAATAACAAAAATACATAAGCAGAAAAAAGGCTAATAGCATTTCAAAGATGAGGCAAGGTATCCAATGGGTTAAAAAGGTACTGGTTTTAAATACATTTCTCACTTGCTTTTCATCACAAAAGACCAATGTGTATATTCATTAAAATCACATTCCTGATGTGTGTCATGCATTGTATTTTATGATGTACGCACATGAAGTACTCCACTAGGAAAATACCTGTATTTGGTTAGGTTCCTAGGGCAGAGGCCCAGGTGAAGGTAATACAAAGACTAGACAGTGAACAACTAGGAAAACAATACCAGGAGGGGGTGTGGGTCAGAACCCCCAGCTAGAGAAATACAGTGGTCAGGTGATGTTATGAGCTATTTTGCCCATAACCCCAGGAGTCCCTTGAAACTGGTTGGATAGAATAATAGGGACTTCATAAACAATTACTCAGTTGACTGGTGATGATTCCCTGTATTGAATGTGATGATTTTTATCACTTCTATATTTACAGCAAATCCCTTTCATTACTCACAGCTAATAATCTGGTAACTGATGGAATTTTGTTATTTAATAATGTTAATGTATTGATTTATAACCAAGAATTCTGATTTTCAAAATGTGCATCATAACCTGTTAGAGCATAAAGGTTAATTTGATAACTTTGATTATGAAATAAAAGGTAAATACTGACAGATTTGCAAGTGGGAATGATTCATAATTCCTTCACCTCAACAACTATTGGCAATTATTATATACACACATATATATATATATATATATATATATATATATATATATATATATATATATATATATATATATATACATACAATATGGTATAACTATATCTCTACAGTTATATATAGTAAAGAAAAGAATTTCCTGTAGCAAATCTAGTTATTTGTACTTAAGTATATAGAACATTTTTTTTTTCCTTTTCAGTTGTATAAAGAATCCCTTTTTGATCTTCTGACAAACAAAAGCAGAGATGAATGTGTTGTTGACATTCGTGAAGATCCTAGGGGAGGTATAAAAATAGTTGGTCTAACAGAAATCCCTGTGACAACACTAGAAGAGACTATGAAGTGTCTTGAAAGGGTAAGGAGAAATGCTTCTACAAATATTTGAATCATTATCATAAACTTTGCATGTATGAAGTTCTAATTAGTTAAGATTTGTGTAAAAGATGTAATATTTTACATATAAAAAAGGTTAAGTACAAAGATGAAATTGCATTGATATATATATTTTTTTTCTTTAGGGTGCTCAGAACAGAGCTACTGGTGCTACAGCAATGAATGCTCGATCTAGTCGATCTCACGCTATTTTTTCTCTTCATATTGAACAGAAGAATAAAAATGAAAGGTATTTGTAATATAGATTTATTGTGATAATTATTTTAACATCATATAACTATACTTGTGTTATTATGTAAATTATATATAGGTATACATTAATGCTGATTCTGAAATTATTCATTCTCATTCATTCATACATTTTTGGAAATTTGTGTGCATTTTTATATTAACACCTTTATATAACACATGTTTGTGACTTTCTGCTATTTATTTGATCTGTTTACAGTATATGCTGCATATTTGAGTACTACAATTATATAATGTATTTTATTTCCAGTGCAAGCATTATGTGTGCAAAATTCCACTTGGTTGACTTGGCTGGCAGTGAACGTGCAAAAAAGACGGGTGCCACAGGAGAGCGATTCAAAGAGGGTGTCAACATCAATAAAGGTCTCTTAGCTTTAGGGAATGTGATCTCTGCATTATGTGAAGATGGAAACAGGGGCCATGTGCCATACAGAGACTCAAAACTTACACGGTTACTCCAGGGTAAGTGCTTCAGTGCCATATGGAAAGGATTCATTGATTTGAATATGAAATATTTGGACTTGAAATTGTGTAAATATATTGAGAGCTGAAAGCTTTTCATTACGAAGAAAACCTTAAGCTAAAAAAAAACTTCATCTTTGTAAGATTTCATCTTGTATTTGAATTAAACTTCTTTTCCTTTATTTCAGATTCCCTTGGTGGTAATTCTCACACTGTGATGCTGGCCTGTGTATCCCCAGCAGATAGCAATATGGAAGAAACACTTAGCACATTACGTTATGCTGATCGTGCCAGGAAGATCAAAAACAAACCCATTATCAATCGTGATCCACAGGCTGCAGAAATTGCAAAATTGAGGCAGCAGGTATGACAAAAAGAAATTTGCATGCTTGTGTTGGAAATATGCAAATATATTTTGTGTTTCCACAAATTACTTTTTTCTTGACTTCTTAAGTGGAGTTGGTACCCAGCTGATACTCAACTCATTCAAGGATACTATGGTATAAGGACATTACATAGAGTAGAAAATGCTGTCATGCCTTGCTGTAACATAAGTAGATGTAATGTCACAGGGATGGCACATAATGACTGCCTGACATTAAGTCACTCTTATGTGACAAGTATGCAACATTTTATATATTTTACAATAACCCCACACCATAGAAAAAGTGCACCACTCAGCTGCCTTCCTTTTTCCCCAGTCTTTGACTAGGAATGTTTGAGTATTTGATAGCAGACAAATTTGAACACTACTAAGTATACAATTTAAACTTTTCCCTGATTTTATAGGTTCAGCAACTTCAAGTCCAACTTCTTGCTTCTAGCAGTGGGGGTGGAGGATCATCAATTACTTCCAGTGATGAGGTAAGTCTTCAGCTCATTTGTGTTTCAGGATTGTTATTACTGTTTTTTTTTTTTTTTTTTTTCTTTTTTTTTTTTTTTTTTATCTTTCTTTTTTCCCTGAAGAGTGTATCCTTTCTTCAGTCTTATTTTTATTGAAAAGTGTCAAACTTTTCCTTTTGTCCCCCAGATTAAAAGGAAAAGAAAAGGGTAATGTCTGATTTTGTGGGGGTGGGTAATTAAAGTGGAATTAGAATATGTTAGAGAAAACAAATGTGGAAAAATATGGTAAATTACCTATAGGTGTCTTTTTTTGTGTGTGTGTGTGTGTGTATTAGATTACAAGTAATATCATCCATTAGCCTGAATGATAGGCCACCATTCAGCTTGTTATTGTTGTTATTATTTTCATTTTTATTTCTGCAAAATTAAAAAAATAGTTTCCAGATAGACATGATTGTGTATTCAAAGTCATAATTATATTTATTTAAATCCTATTAATATTTACAGCTAAATGCCCTCTTAAGTCAAAATCAGCTCCTTCAGGAGGAAAATGAGAAACTGACACGTGCTTTGCATTCTGCCCTTGATGAGAACACAAACATGGCAGAAAAAGCTTTACTGGTGAGGCTTTCATTTCCAATGTTTTGTAGATATTTGTTAAAATGCCATTTTTATATATTTGAAATTATCTTTCCCAGGTTTTAGTAATTCAGCCTTTCAATATTTTCAGGCTGAGATGGCTCGAGATCGCTTGAAAACCAAATTAGAAGAGCTTCGAGCACAGACTGGTAACACAGTTGAGGTTCTTAACAAAACATTAGATGTAACCCTTAACCCACAATATGAAGATCAGCTCAATCTCATTAAGGATTTGCAAAAGAAAGTTGTCGAACTACAGGTATGTCTTGTTTTTTAATCTGATGAATTGGAAGGCTGATCATAGATGAGAAATAGATGTAGTGAATGTTTGTTTTTATTTGTTAATTATTTTATTTTTTAAAGGTAATTGACCACAATTTACTAAGTACTTTACTTATAAGAAGAATCTTATATTTATCAATATCAGAGTGAGCAGCAGAAGGGTGAGAAGGTGATGATGGAACATGAACTCTCCCGACACAACATCTCGACCAATACCTCTGTTGTCAATTCAGATGAAACTGCAACAGATGCTGCTACTACCGAGGATACGGTTACTGATAACTCACCATCAAAGCATTTTGGCACTGAGTATACTCTACGGCAGGCAAAATTAAATGAGGAATTGCAGGTGTGTATATTCAGTGGTATCACAGCCATAGAAATTATATTAACTTGTTTAAAAACAAATTTGGAGGTGCTACAGTGATTATGGTTGTGGTTGTTTTTAAGAAAAGTGCTTTATTTTCCTAATTTCCCCCCCTCCCCATCATTCTCAGGACTTGAACAGAGCCCTTGCAATGAAAGAAGAACTGATGAGTAAGATGACAACCAATGATACACAGATGGTAGCCATGAAGGTTATTCATGAGAAGGAAAAGAAAGATTTGGAATGTCACATTGAACTCCTGGCAAAGGAGAGAGATGAACTGATGCAACAATTGCGTGCTGTCTCTCACAACCAAGCCAGTGGCAAGTATGTAACTTTATAGCCATTTTCTTGAAAATCTTTGTATGTAAGGGTTTTTTCTTGATATGGTTAGGTTTGATATTGTGATTTAATTAATGATAGGATAAAAGGTAGCAGGATGCAATAGATTAGTGTTGAATATGTAATGTCTCACAGGATTGCTGAACAAAGACGCAAGAGAGTTCAAGAGCTTGAGGGCCAGATATCAACCTTGAAAAAGAAGCAGTTGGAAATGACCAAGATGATTCGTTTGAAGGAACAATCAGAACAAAAAGTATCCAAACTCAATACTGAAATACAGGTTTGTAAATTTTAGGATTGTGCATACTGAACTTCTGTATTCAGTACGTGTTAAGCCCTTACTACAGGGTGGTTCAGAAGTGTTATGATTTGTCACACTATCCTTAGACTAAGTGTGTTGATCTATTAGAGGACTGACGGGATAGTTTCATAAACAATCACTGGTTAAGGCTACGAAATTCAAACACTGTCAAGATTTCCTGAGGTTTTGAATTAAACATTTAATTGTAACTCAAGATGATTTAGGATCTCTTTGGACAGTTTTCATTTTACTGTCATTTTTGTTGTGAAAATGTGTGAATTCTTGGTAAAAGCAAAAAAGTTACTTGTTCTTTGACTGACGCATTTTATACCTATCCCAATTACAGGCTATGAAGGCAACCAGGGTGAAACTGATCCGCCAGATGAAGGAAGACAGTGAAAAGTTCCGTGTATGGAAAGCCCAGAAGGACAAAGAGGTATAGATTATTTAGTTAATGTGTGTTCTATTTCTCAGTTGACCAAGACAGCTGAACACTAATCTAGTGTTTTGGGGTTTGAGGCTCTCTGGTGCCATGTGTGATTAGAACCCCAGCTGTACTTTGATGTAGGCCAACCTTATTTATTTATTTGTTATTCAGTTATACTGTGAATTTGATATCCTGATTATTCTTGTTTCTAGTTTTTGTCTAACTGAGGTTTGCCTAGATTAAAGATGATGAGAGGAAACATTCCTAGTCCTATATTTATGTATTTTGACTTACTAAAACTTCAAATATTCAGTGTTCTGTTTTTCTTATATTTAATCAGTAATTGCTAGAGTCCACTGATTTGGTGACTGATTATTTTAAGACAGTAGTCCTTTTTATATTCATCACAGTAAAACATATATGAGAATTTTACATTGGATGTCTTTCTTTTTTTCTGTTAATAGGTTGCAAAACTCAAAGAAGCTGATCGAAGGAAACAGTATCAGATTGTGAAAATGGAGCGTCTGCACTCAAAACAGCAAAATGTACTAAGGCGTAAAATGGAGGAGGCCATTGCCATTAATAAGAGACTAAAGGTACTTGATACTTCAATCTCTTGTCATTGGTTTGTTCTGTTCAGTGGAGTTTTACTAACAAACCATGTACTGAATAAATTGAATCCTGATTATTGTGAATTTTAGTCAACTCATGTTTTAAGTTGATATTACTCCTGATTAACTTTTATCTTTTGGTATTGTCAGGATGCAATGGCACTCCAAAAGGCAGGTGCTGAGAAGAGAGCAGCTACACGCGAAAACAGTGGTGTTGGAAATCGTGTAAAGTGCGTATTTGTGTTTGTAAACTTTTTTTTTTTTTTTTTTTTTTTTTTTTTTTTTTTTTTTTTTTCCCATAACTTTGTAATAGTTAAGATATAAATTGATTTTGACAGAAATAAACTTCCGGATAGAAAAGTAACTTCTAGTAGTAGTTGCTAGATTAAGTATCAAATACATACATCAGCACTAAAATTGCCATTACTTATTATTATTATTATATATATATATTTTTTTCCCCCCAACAGGAATTGGTTAGAAAGTGAAATAGAAGTTGTAATAGTGAAAAAGCAGGCAAAGCAATCACTGGAAAACTTAATGGATGATAGAAAAACCATTTCAGATCAAATCAACAAAGCTAAGGTAGATGTTATATGCATGATTGCTATTGTTTCTACCTACTTATATGGAGATATTTAAGTATATTCTAGGGTATGAATGTACAAGATAACATTAGTAGCTCATAATTTTCCATTTGTTTTTAGCGCCAGCTAAGAAACGGTCAGTTGTCTCAAGATCTAACAGCTGAACTAGAGACGAAAATTAAAAATCTTGAGAATGACCTTCAACTGCGTACAGCACAGATTAATGATCTCCAGTCAAAGATTATGGATGGTGATGAAGGTAAGCTGTTATATATTTCAAATGAATTCATTTCTTAACCCTGTGTGTGTGGGTATATGTACTATCTACCCTTAATTTTATCACACAGAAATGGCTCCACAGTTGCTCTCATCGAGCAGTTAATTAGTTACTGTTTGTGACCTTACTAATGTCCCAATTGCTTGAATAATCAGGAAAATTGTTTTATTTTTTCATGCTGTCAAAATGGATAGTTGTTATCATTACTGACATGATAATTATAATCTTTCCAAAAATCAAGGAAAAGAATAAACAAGTGACATAGGTACGAATTGTAATTGACTTCTTGGTGAGTAAGCTCTTATGGAACCATCTATAACTCACAGTGGGTAGAGCATATGTGTGATGCCATCCCAACATGATAGGTTAAGGACCATAGTTTGTTTGCTTTGTGTATTTAAATTCCTGTTAGACAGTACTTATCAAAAATGTTTGGAAAACTTACTCACTTTTTTGGCCGATTGAGATCCATATATTCAAAGCCTGTATAGATTGTCATAGGAGTTTCTGCACATCTAAGAATTAGATTAGAGTAACAGTAACCCTACTAAAGGTAGTTTTTTAAATTTTTCTCTTCTTTTTTCTTTCCTTTTTTTCCCTTTCCTTGTTTTTCCTCTCCTCTCCTCCCCTCCCCTCCCCTCCAAGTGTACATTGCAACTTCTTCATTCTCCTATAATTTCATTTTATATCCCCTTCTCCTTTTTATTGAATTTATATTAATTAATGAAGGTACAACATATATTAAACCATTACTAAATGTTATTTTTTGCTTTTTATTCCTTTTCAGATGCTGCTAACAAAAAAAGATTTGACTCAATGCAGAGCATGGTGGAGGCAAAGTATGCTCTCAATTATCTCTTTGAAGTAGCAGCCAATGGGCAAGTGAACACAGCTGCTCGCGAAGCTGACTTAAAGGATCTGCAGGTAAATTATATTGACTGGAAACTTTTGAAGAAAGCTACATTTTTAAAAAGTGACTTCAAGTATGCATTTTTTTTAACTTTTACATTACTAATGTCTTGTTTTCTTTTTAGAGCCAGTATGAAGAGGTAGCTCAGTCCCTTGAGGATATGGAAGTAGAGTTGAAGACACTGAAGGAGTCTCACCAGGCTGAACTTACTCGTATCTCAAGAGAACATGAGGATAAGGTTCTCTTCTTGCTGAGACAAATGCCAAAAGCTGAGGTATGATGATTATTGATTTTGATTTTTTAATTATCTTAGCATCTTAATAAGAGAAGATGGTGTATAATTTGTGGATGTCCTCCATACCATGAGATTTTTGTCAATTACATAACCTACTTGATTCTTGAGTTTACAAAATCATTTCATGATTATTTGCAGGATGAGAGAGAAATGGACAAAGATGAGAATAATGAACAAAGTAAAGATAGTGTACTTATGGAACGACTAAAATTCCAAGAGGCTGAAATTGCCCGCCTATCTGAGCTGTATGAAGAATTACAGGCAAAGAGACAAGAATGTGAAGAACTCAAGAAGCAGCTTACAGTCTCTGCTGTCACTCAGGGCAATCGGGTAAGAAAATTTATGCATCCACAGATTCCTGTGTATTATTCAAATAAATGTGTGCACTTAAAAGATATCGACTCATCACATGGAAATTTTGTATTGAAAAGAATAATTCAATGATAATAAAGACTAGGTTCAACTTTCTAATGATTTTCCAAGACAGTTAACCCTGGTTATTTTTGTCCACTTGTTCCCTCCAACTTTCACTCTGTTTTGCTGCCTGTAGTACCTTCCTGTCCCATGCCATAAAATAAGATTAATTACAAGAAATTTCAAGTTTCTGAGTCGTACATCCCATTATTTACAGTCTTTGTAAAAAAAAAAAAAAAAAAATCTAGTTAGGCACTGAATGAATACTTTAAGATATTTGATATATTTTATCCATTCTTTTCTGTGCAGGTATCTCTAATG
Source organism: Penaeus vannamei (assembly GCF_042767895.1). Taxonomy (NCBI): domain Eukaryota; kingdom Metazoa; phylum Arthropoda; class Malacostraca; order Decapoda; family Penaeidae; genus Penaeus; species Penaeus vannamei. The sequence goes on along the minus strand of NC_091557.1, from coordinate 13,963,696 downwards.
CCTAACATTAGCTTAAGTGACCGACGGCGCACATTTGTCAAACCCGGTCCTGTAAAGAAAGCACCCACAGTTGAAATTTTGAGTGAATCTGAGGAGGATACAGATGATGAGGAGGAAGAGGAGAGGAAGGATCCTAATTGGCGCAATACTCCACTGTATAGGAGGATAAAGCGAATAACAGTAAGTTGATTTTGGCAATTTTTGTAGTTCTTTTTAAAAAGTAGCCCTGAAAGTTTTGTGAAATAGAGACTGTTTATGTTTCATGGTATAAAATTTATTTAATTTCTTTTAGGGCAAAAGAAATACTTTTGATGAAGAGGAGGAGGATCAGGAAAATGATAATGGAGCAAAGAGAAAGAGTGGCTCAAAGCGGGATTCTTCAGGAGACATCAGATGTGGATGCAAGGGAGATTGCTCAAAGAAGCTGTGTGCTTGTCGCAAAGGCATGAATGCATGCAGTTTGAAATGCAAATGCAATGTAATGAAATGCAAAAACAGATCAACTCCAGATTCAAGCTTATCAGAAGTAAGTGATTCATTTTAGCATTGTGATACAAAGTATTGGTTTAATTTTTTGCTTATTGTATCTTTCTGCCAAAGCTTATGGTTCTCCAAATTTTTTTTTGGTAAATTTTGCACTGGAGGTATATGTAAAATTTAGCATTTCCTTCCACATCCTATCTTTCTGCACATGGTGTTTTCAGAGGCTTTCTATTCTCTACTGGCAGGAGTTCATTGTTCTATAGGATTTTTAAAAAAGAAAATTACCTCTGCCACGGAAGTTATGTTTTTGGTATTGTTGGTTGGTTAGTTGGTTAATTGGTTGGTTAGGAGGACAACTCAGAAAGTTAAGAACAGATTTTTATTAATTTTTTATCACAAGTGTATCCCCCTCCTTGACAAACCTAGGTTAAAACTTGACCTTCGAAAGACACCCTTTCTCACTCAGTATCCTCCACTCTGCCTCCAGTACAGTTGTCTTTATTTCCTACCTTCTCGCATATTACAACTCTTCAACCTCATTGCCCTTCTTCCCACAGAAGTGCCTCACTCCATACCACCCCTTCCTTCTGTCCCCTGTAACTATGCAGTTCCCACTCATACGAATCTTTTGATCATTCTTTAGCCCAGCCAGGTTGGATTGATTTTTTGTAATTCTCCTGACAGCCCCTTAGTCTGAAAATACTGTCTTCCAATAATGCCTCCAAGAACAAGTAGGCAGAATTTCCTTCTGCAGCTGTCCTGATCCATACGTCACAAAACTGTCAGTTTTTGGCAATCTTTCTGTTCTTGCCTTACGACTAGTAAACTGCATTTCATAAAACCTTCCATCTCCTCTTGCTCAATCCCATTAAATCAGAATCTACACTGTGAAACTGTTCTTGCCCAAATATGTATTGGATACGCTCACCACACATTCCTATCTCATGTTATGATTTGAACCACCTCTATGCTCCACATAGAATGTTACTTTCAGTTCCATACATTCTTGATATCCTGTCCCTGCTTTACAGCAACCTGTACCTCTGATTCTTCTCACTTGTTCTCACTTCCCAGGCCTCCCCATCCTTTACTAGCTCTTCCTTCGACAATGTATTCTCCTTCCTCAGATGCATAAATATCCTCCATTTGATCTAATCACCCTTCTCCCTTAGCTCTTTCCCCTTTTAAAAATCTATACCTGTTACTACATCCCATTAGTTCCCTGCTCTCTACTCATTTCCCTGCCATAGTACCCTTTAGTGCTGTTCAAACTCAAACTTGATACACACATTGCTCTAATTAACTAATTTTCACCCTTTTTGTCACTATACCTTATCATAGTGCTGTATGACCTTGATGTCTAACACATTTGTTTGTTTTTTAACCATTTATCTTTTTAATATTTTATTATTTTTGTACCTTATTTTGTTTTTAAGAATAAATCATGGCTACATTTAGCATCTTTGCAGCAGTTTATTGTTAAACAAGTTAGTATACCTATATGTATTACCTGTTTCAGACGAGCAAGAACGATACTCTTCTGAATTCAACGTTTGAAGTAGGAAGTGTTCCTCTGTCTGAAAATTCTTCCAACAAAAAACCAAGGTAGGTCATTTTGTATCTGAATATACTTTGTTTGTAAATCAGGTATGAATACAAGTATATATATTTAAATTTAGAGAGGTATAGTAAATAAAAAATGTATATGCATATATTATCCCTCACTATCCTTCTTTGTCTGTTACTTAATTACTTATACTTTTTGCCTTCCTTATTTTAGTACTCATTTAGGTGTGCAGTTGTTCTTAGGATGAATTAGGAGTAAATAAAGATGTTATAAATATTTGAAAATTACGTTTTCCTCAGATTTCATCTATATGATGATAAAGAGAAATAGAAGTAGGCATAAAATAGATTGAACACACAGCATCACGATGATTAGGAAATTTATAAAGACACTAGAGTGCATTTACAGTTGCATTTTGGATGACTTGGTATTATCATCATTCTAATTCTTTTTACAGACTAGGAATGAGTTCCACTTACAATGATAGTTCTTCTCAGTCGGATGATGATACTCCAGGGGGCTTAATGAGCATTAAAACCAGGATGGACTTCATGAATTCACCATCCTTGTTTTGAGGAATGTTCCTGTCTTCAAAGACTGTCCATTTTATTTTAGACATTTCAAGTATGTTTGTATAGGTGTGTCATGATGCGGGGATATCAGCAAAAGATGTATGATTGGTTTTATATGAATGCGAGAGGATAGGTCACAGTTCATGAATAGTTCTTACATTATGAATGGAATAACTTGTTTTATACATTTGATAAGAATTGTGGCTTCTCTGTTCTGGGTCCAGTTCATAATCAGATTGTTAAAATACTTAGTGAAAGTTATTATTAATTTTAACACATGCTCTTGTTGAGAAGACCCTTTGCAATTGCATGATTTAAAACTAATGGACAGCCATTTGTATTTTTTAAGTATTTTTTCTGTGACCTTCTGTAATTTATATTATTATTTTTAAATACACAGACTAGTGTTACTTTTGTAAAATATCTTGATATTGTGTTTTATCTCTAAACATTGTCCTAAATTAGGATACTTTGGTGGGTATTGTAGATAGAAAAATTAAAACTATGGAAAAGTTTTTGTTTTACGAAATCTGATGCACTAAAAACCCATTTGGTTTATTAGTTTTTGTTCCATGCAAATGTTTGTGGAACATTTTTTGCATGTTAAATCATTGTTATTATTGCTTTTTTATTAATATTATTTTTATCATTATTATTACTATTATCATCATCATCATCATTAGTACTACTAATGCTACTATAACTACCATGATTATTATTATTAGTTATTATTATTGTTATATTTTCATTTTGTAGTTCTATTTATTCAATGTGTTTTGGAAGATGTATATATTTTTTTATTTGTTGAAAAAATGTGCATAATTGAATACAATAAAACTGATCCAGTCAATAAAGAATAAGCATTTTTTATTTATTTCTTTTATTTTTTCCACATACAATTATACAATAAGGAAATGCTTTTTTCCGTTAAGTCTTTAAATAACAGATGGTAAACATATTGCTGAATAAAACTGCCAGCATTAGTAAGTTATCAATGTCATAAGTAATTAGGAAGAAGGAAAAGGATATGCATCCAATAGCATGTTCTGTTGGGTTCCCTATCTATCTAATATGCTGGTGTTGCTTAATCCAGGGATGGGCATATGTGAAAACTACGGATGAGATTAAAGGGTAATCATTCATACAAATTTCATTTAGGTTAGTGTAAGAGCAACTCAGAGATAGGGCATTGAATACAGCTATCTTATAAAGCAGGAGAAATAGTCATAAACAACGTAAGGATGGCTGCTGCAGCCTCATATTTACCACTGAATGACGAAAATATCCGTGCACATCACAAGTCCATAAAGCCCCAGAGCTCTAAATGTTGCACAAAGTTCTAATAAAGGAGGATACAGGGGACCTTGCCCCCTCCCCCTGCCTAAGAAAGAAATGGAAGGTAGGAAAGGTTAGGTTTGTATTTTTGGGTTTGCATGATTCCCTGGTTTGGGACTCGTCTCTTGAGGATTTTGTCAATCATTGTAACAAATACCTTCATTTGATGAAACCTAGGATCTTCTGTTATTTTTAGATGAATATCAAAGTTTGTCCTTCAAAATAGGTTTTCTTTTTTTGTATAGAAAACATCTTAGGGGTAACTACAATATCAATTATTGCTAATTTGTTCACATGTTTGTTATTCATGGCTTTTGCGAGCAGAAGTGTATATATGATTACATGAAATTGTACATGGATGTTGCAGACAAATTACACTTTTCATTACTTGATAAACGAATGCTCATATGCGCAATGAAGGCATTCTAGCTAAATGTTATTGTTTCACCCCATCAATCCCATGGCCGTTATTATCATGAGGGGGTTTAGGAGACGGAGACCGAGGCCCAGTGTTGGGGATCTCCCCTTCCTTGGGCCACAGCTCTCGACAACTAATTTTGCACGGTCTTTTCTTCTCCCCCTTTCCGTTTCTTTCTTTTCTCCAACCTCTTTTACTATCCACTTTCTAAGGTGTAAGAGCCCTGTTGAAAGGATGACAGGTTGACTTTATGCCAGTCATGAACGGCCTGGAGGAGCCATGTGCACGGTATTCCCCAGGTTGTCTAGCCCTTACCCCTCATAGGGAACCTGAGGGATGAACCGTTTTTCTTCCCAACATTCTCTCGATTCCACGATTCCTGGCTACTCTTTGACCACGATTCTGAACACTACCACCTCCTCAATACCAACTGTCACAGTCCAGGCTAAAACATCCACCCAGGTCATTACTCAAAAAAAAAAAAAAAAAAAAAAAATCCTCTTCTAACATCCTCTACTTCACCTCCTTCCCCCTAAAGCTACTACCCCACCCCCCTTATTACGACTCGGCAGCCTTATTGTCCACTCCTAACCTATTCCCCTTCCTCACGTCCTCGTCCTTCTACTGCTCCCTCCTCTACAAACCTGAATACTCTGTTTAGCCCTGTCATATGGGATCGAATTCTCGTGGTCCCCTCTACAACCCCTTACTCTGACAACACTTTCAACAATACCTTCCTTTCCTTCCGCAGCTGTCCCGATCGTTCCCACCCTAGCAGTCATATCTGAATCCCGAGTTAAAACATTAACAATATTAACTGACTTCACTGAAAAACCCACAATGTTTCTTATATGGGCTGCCCTATATACAAGTTTGAGTGAGAGGTGGCAATTCTCATATTCAGTCTGCCTCACGTAAAAAGCACGTAGACGCTGTTTTTGCTTCCTACTCCAGTGCTGTCTTTCGTCCTTATCCATTCTTCCCAAGATGTTTCTACATCCCCCCAGTATCTCTCCTATCCCTATTCTACCCCCTCTCTCAGTAAATTTCTTTTGCTATTCTAAATACAAACATACTAATATCTACTTCCCCAGTGCCTACCCCTCCTCCTTCCCACATCAGCCTCTATCTCCGCCCCTCGAACGTTTGTCCCATCTTCTCACCCGCGTACGACCGACCTTCGTTTCTCAGACCTCCCGAACCAACTCCACTTCAGAAACTCTCGAGGCCATTCAAAACTATCTAATCATGACCAAAGATAACATGCCTACACCTCATCCATCCTCCATTCTCTCTGTTCCCATTCCCTCTACACTCATATATCCCCTACACTCCTACCTCCCACTCCCTCCAAATGAATCCCATTCCTCCTGCTTCATCTGTATCATCCCCCTTATTTCCCCAGTATCCCTTCCGCTTCCCCCTGGATACACAATCTTTGACACAACAACCCTCTTCCCTGGATTCTCTCCCTCCTGACAATTCTCCTGAAACTGTGATCTAATCACCCTTAAACCCCATTTCTCCTTTTGCTGATCCGTACCTTACCCTACGGACATCCTAACAGAAGCCCATACTTCTTCCATTGTCAGCTTTGATCTAATCACTCTTGTTAATCCGGACTATAGCCCATTTATTCACCTTTTTCCCCTTCACCTCTCTGCCTTTTACAGTGCCTTTTCTCCCTTCACCTCTCTGCCTTTTACTATTCTGAACTGAACGTTTTTGTGGTACATCCCGTTATCAAATAAATCCCGTCTTTTTACCCATTTCACTGCTACACCTTTCTATAGTCCTATATGACCTTTGATTCTAGCACACATTTTGTTTTATAACCATTAATCATTCAATTTAATCGACCCCAGCTATCCAGTGATCCACCTTCAACCCTCATGACCTACCCCGCATTATACTCAAGATTTAAACTTTTCACTCTCAATCTGTCCTCAAAGATCCCTTTCTACCCTTAAAGCATCCATAATAATAATAATGATAATAATCACAATAATAGTAATAATGATGATGATCACAATAATAGTAATAATTATAATAATCACAATAATAGTAATAATGATAATAATCACAATAATAGTAATAATGATAAGAATGATAATGATAATCATCATCATAATTGCAATAATGTCCATACCAATAAAACAATCATCAAACAAGAATACTGTTAACAATAATAATGATTCTGAAAGTAGATAATACCAATGATGATGAAAATCAATATCAAGAGCAACGAAAAAGTGTTAGTATTAATAAATAACTAGGAACAATGCTAATAATGATAGTAACAATTATGATAATCATAATAATAGTAATAATCACGCTAAAATTCATACTAATAATTTTATTAATAGTGATTATTATCATGATAATGATGATGATTAAATAATAATAATAATTATGTTAATGATAATATTTAGTAGTGATAATGACAATATTAATAATAATAGTGATAATAATGATAATGATTGTGATACTAATATCAATATCAATGATGATCATAACAACGAAATGAAAGTGATAATAAGAATAATGATGACGATGATAATGATGGTATTAGGAAAATATTAATGATAAAGATAATGATGTCAATAATGATGATGATAATGATGAGAGTAATAATGATAATAATAATGATAATAATGATGATGATAACAATAATAATAATGATAATAACGATAATGATAATAAAAATGATAATGATAATTTTAATAATAATAATAATAATAATAATAATAATAATAATCATTATTATTATTATTATTATTATTATTATTATTATAGTAATAATAATAATAATAATAATGATAACAATAACGATACTAATAACTGCAATAATAATAATAATAATGATAATAATAACGATAATAATAACTGTCATAATAATGATAATGATAACAATAACAATAATAATGATAGCAATGATGGTTATGATAATGATAATAGAAATGATAGTAATGACACTAACAATAATAATAACAATGATAAAAACAATACTATCAATAAAATTGATAGTTTTTTTGAAGGATGATGATGGTGATGATAATAACAACAACAATAATGATAATAGTAATGATAAAAATGTAAAAAACAATAATGATAATAATAACAATAATAATGGTGATAATATTGATGATAACAATTAAATATTAAATGATGATAATGATAAATAATGATAATGATAAAAGATAAAAATGGCAATAATAACAATAAAAAAAATAATGATACTGCTAATAATGATGTTGATAATGATAACAGTAATCCTGACATTGATAACAAAAAAGGATTAACAATGATAAGGAAAATGATAACGATAATGATAATGATAATAATGATAACAGTAATAATAATCATCATTAAGATAATAATGATAGTAA
>NC_091557.1:13948432-13953432 GCF_042767895.1 Penaeus vannamei | reverse complement strand
AATATTAATGATAATAATAATAATGATAATAATAATAATAATGATAATAATAATGATAATGATAATAATAATGATAATAGTAATAATAATAATCAAAATAAAAATGATAATAATAAATATAATGATAATAGTAATGAATATAATAATAATAATGATAATGGAAATAATAATAATAATGGTAATGGAAATAGTAATAATGATGATAATAATGATAATGAAAATAATAATAATAATGAAAATAATGATAATAATGAAAATAGTAATGATAATAATAGTAATAATGATAATAATAATAATAATAATAATAATAATAATAATAATAATAATAATAATAATTATTATTATTATTATTATTATTATAATCATAATAATAATGATAATAATGATAATGAAAATATAACGATAATGATAGTGAGTATATAAATAATGAAAATAGAATTGGTAATGATAATAATGATAATCATAATGATATTAGTAGGACTAATAATGATAATCATAACAATAATTATAATAATCACAATAGTGAAAGTAATAACGATAATGATAATATTATTAATAATGGTAATGATAATCATGATAATGATAATGATGAAAATAATGATAATAATAATAATGATAATAATTAAAATAATACGAATAGTAGTAGTAGTAATGATAATAATAATAATAATAATAATAATAATAATAATAATAATAATAATTATAATAATAATGATAATAATAATAATAATAATAATAATAATAATAATAATAATAATAATAATAATGATAATGGTAATGTTAATAACAATAATAATAATAACAGTAATGACAATGATATTAATATCATCGATAATAAAGATAATAATAAAAGCAATCATAATAATAATGATATTAATAATGACATTAACAGCAACAACAACAACAATAATAATAATGATAATAATAATAATGATAATAATAATGATAATTATAATAATAATAATAATGATAATAATAATAATAATAATAATAATAATGATAATAATAATAATAATAATAATAATAATAATAATAATAATAATAATAATAACAATTACAATAACAATAATAATAATAATGATAATAGAAAAGTTAATAATGATGAAGATGATAATGATAATAATAATAATGATAATACTAATGATAACAATAATGATAATAATAATGACAATGATAATATTAACAATAATAATATGATGATGCTATCAGCAATGATAATGATAATAATAGTAATAATACTAATAATAACAATAATAGTAATAACGATTCCGATAACAACAACAATAATAATGATAATAACAAAATGATGATAACAATAACAAGATAATAAGATAATGATAGCAAGATAATAAGATAACATTAATTGTATTAATAACAATGATGATAATGATAATGATAATAACAAAGATAATAAGAACAATATAAAAAATGATAGAAATGGTTATGAGAAAACAACAACAATAATGATAATGATATTAATAATAATGATAATAATAATAATAATAATAATAATAATAATAATAATAATAATAATAATGATAATAATAATAATGATAATAATAACAATAATAATAATGATGATAATAATAATAATGATAATAATGATAATAATAATAATAATGATAATAATAATAATAATAATAATAATAATAATAATAATAATAATAATAATAATAATAATAATAATAATAATAATAATGATAATAATAATAATGATATTAATAATAATAATAATATGAATATGCATAACGATGATAATAATAATAATAATAATAATAATAATAATAATAATAATAATAATAATAATAATAATGATAATAATAATAATAATAATAATAATAATAATAATAATAATGATAATAATGATAATAATAATAGTAATAATAATAGTGATAATAATTGAATTAATAACGATGATAATAATTGAGTCAATAATAATGATAATCACTGATAATGATAATAATAACAGTAATAGTAATAATGATGACAATAATAATAATAATAATAATAATAATAATAATAATAATAATAATAATAATAATAATAATAATAATAATAATAATAATAATAATAATAATAATAATAATAATAATAATAATAATAATAATAATAATAATAATAATAATAATAATAATGATAATGATAATAGTGATAATAACTGAATCAATAATAATGATAATCACTGATGAGGATAATAATAACAGTAATAGTAATAATGATGATAATAATAATTGCATTAATAATGATAATAACTATAATAATATCAATGATAATAATTATCATAATACTAATAATGATACTGATCATAATGATAATTGTAATGATAATGATAATAGTAATAATAATGATAATAATGGTAATGACAATAATGATATTGATGATGATGATGATGATAATGAGAACAAGAAAAACAACTAAAACAACAACAACAATGATAATGATAACAATAATAATAACAATAATGATAGAAATAGTAATGAAAACGAAAATGATAATAATAATAATAATAATGATGATGATGATGATGATAATGCTGAAGCTAATGCTAATGCTAATGCTAATGCTAATGCTAATGCTAAAAATGATAATGATAATAATGATAATAATATCAATAATGATAATAATAATAATGAAAATAATAATGATGATAACAACAATAACAACAATAATAATAATAGTGAAAATAATGATACAAATAATAAAAATAATTGTGATGCAAATAATAATAATAACAATAACAATAGTAATGACAAACATGATTATACTAAGAATTATAACATTTATAATAGAATAACAAGAATGTTCGTAAGAATAATGATAATGATGATAAGAATGATAAAAATGATAAGGATAATGGTGATACTCATGATAATAATGGTAATAGGAATCATGATATAATGAATATGTGAATATGAAAAATATGAAAATAATACCAGCAGTGATAAGAACAAGAAAAATTTGATAAAAAGTAAAGACGATCATTATGATATTGAAAATAATAACAATGGTAACAATAATGATAATTATTTTAATATCAATGGTAATGATAATATTGTTAATAATGATTATAATGATAATAATGATTTTAATAAAAAATAATAATAGTTATAACAAAAATAGCAACAAAAACATTTATAGTGATAAAAATAGTAATGATGATGATACTACGATTACTATTACTACTAATGATAATGATGATAGAAATACAATTACTACTACTAATAATAACAATCATAATATTAATAACAATGATACAATTATTACTACTGCTACTACTACTATAATAAAAATGATTGTAATAATAGTAATGATTATTTCAATAATAATGATGATAATGATGATAAAAGTAATAATAATAATAACAATAATGATAACAGCAACAAAAACAACAACGGTAATAATGATAATAATAATAATAGTAATAATAACAATAGTAATAATAATAATAATAATAATAATAATAATAATAATAATAATAATAATAATAATAATAATAATAATAATAATAATAATAATAATAATGATAATAATAATGGTAATAATAATAATAATGATAATAATAATAATATTAATAATAATAATAATAATAATAATGATAATGATAATAATAATAATATCAATAATAATAATAGCAATAATATTGATAATAATGATAATGATGATTATCATTATAATGATAATTATGATAATGATGATTATCATTATAATGATAATGATTATAATGATGATGATTATTATAATGATAATGATAATAATGATAATGATAAAAATAATAATGACAATGATGATGATGATGATGGTAATGCTGATGATAATGGTAATAATAATGATAATAATAATAATAATAATGATAATAATGATAATAATAATAATAATAATAATAATAATAATAATGATAATAATAATAATAATAATAATAATAATAATGATGAGAATAATAACAATAATGACAATAATAGGAATAATGATAAGATAATAGTAATGATGATAGTAACAGCATTGAATAATGATGATGAAGACGATGATGATAATGATGTGATGACAATAAAGATTATAAGAACGACAATGTTACTAAAAAGAAAAAGAAACATAATAATTATTATAATTGTAATAATTGTATTAGTAGTAGTATTTATAATAATAATGACAATAATAACAATAATGAAAATGGTAATAATGATAAACAAGATTATTATTATTATTATTACTATTTTACCAATAACAGTAATGATAATGATAACAACACTGCTATTAATAACAGTAATATCAATGATAGGCATGACAGTAATGATAATAATTTCAATTATTAATGATAGGAAAGCAATTATGATAATGATGATATGATAATTCCTCCTCGTATTTAAGGATGGCGTAATCATGTTCCACTCATGTTCGAATGTGAAGGTTACAGCTTCAGAACGAAAACGACCCTTCGAAGGTCCAGTGACTCTTGCGCAAGGTTGCAATAGTGGTGATAATTGGTGCTAATGTTTCTCCTCTTTGGTTTAAAACCGACCTGTAAAGCATTATGGTCGCTTGAATCAGGTTTTCACACAGGAACACACGCAAACAGGTAAAACACAAAAACACACACACACAAGAACAGACGAAAACACACACACACACACACAAGAACAGACGAAAACACACACACACACACACACACACACACACACACACACACACACACAAGAACACGCGAAAACACACACACACACACAAGGACACGCGAAGACACAGACACACACACACACACACAAGAACACACACACACACACACACACACACACACACACACATACACACACACACACACACACACACACACACACACACACACACACACACACACACACACACACACACACACACACACACACACACACACACCCGCGCGCGCGCACACACACACACACACACACACACACACACACACACACACACACACACACACACACACATATATATATATATATATATATATATATATATATATACAT
>NC_091557.1:13944791-13947932 GCF_042767895.1 Penaeus vannamei | reverse complement strand
ATGTACCAGTCAGAGAGTAACTTCATGCCGACATTTCATGTTTCAATCTGCGAGCTGTTGGCTGGATTCTTCTTCATCGTGGCCAAAAAGTCCCACACATTATCATTTGATGCTTTGATAGAAGAAAGTATTAGTATTATGCACGTAAAACCTTAAAAATAGTACAAAATGCTCATTGGTGGGGAGTGCAATAGTCGCTTCCCTACAAAATCAAAGTACAAGAAGAGAAGCGAGCAAAAGGCAGTGAAATGAACCCAATCCGAACCGGAAAGCCACTTGTCCTGCTACCCATCGCTAACGCCGGCGCTGTCCCCTGAAGATTCTCATTCAGCATCAGCCGGGGAATCCGAGAGAAAGGAAGACTCGACGCGACAGAAAAACTGGCTTTCCCTGAACACCTGTCCTTCAGCCAGATGTGGAGGTGAACTCGCCGACAACTGCAACAACTGCCCAGACCTCGTTAACGAAGACTGTTTGTAGGCAATTGGTGTGTTGTTATGTAGGTGTTTGTTGGGATTCAGGCGGTGTTGGAAGTCGTGAAAGGGGCAGTGTACTCTAATCATGCCAGTTTTTAGTGTTGTGTCTTTTAAAGATGAAAAGTTGGGTCATGAATTATTTACTGAAGTATCTCCTCTGTCTGTCTCAAGGTCAGAGATTCACCCTAGAAGACTTCGGAGGTCACGTGTCTAGTCTATGACCATGACACCAGTATCTCATCCTGACCAGAAATATCTTCCAGGCGCAGCCCTTTTGTCCTCCTCCTCCCGCTGATCCACCTCCTTCTCTCACTCATATGTCTCCTCCTCTTCGTCCTTTTGTGCCCTCCTTCTGCCTCATTTCCCATCCCGCTTCCCTCGTTAGCCTTTCCACTTCGCTCACCATTTATCGTGTCGTCCACCTCAGCCTACATTGGTCACAGCCTCTGCAAATGACAGATTATCTAGATGTCGTATTGTGTTGTAGCCGTTTAGGCGCGCTATTATCACTATCATTTTCATAATCGCCATTCTTATCTTTGCTCCTCTCTTAGTGATATGGATAATAGTGATAACAATAATGATCATAATGAATTCCTTTGTTTTCTCGGTGCTTCCCTTAAGGCCTTATATTTTCCATTTTCTCTTTGTAGCGCGAGTCCCATCCCTTCGGCAGATCACTAGTTTCTGGATTGCTTTTAGACGTCCCTGACATACTTCCCATATTTCACGACCGTGATGCAGGCTAACACACTAACACTCTTCCCCTGTCTCCGTGCGAGGAGTGCGCTCCCTTCCCAAGATGATTTTTATTCCCTGCTTGATAGAGTCGTTACCTGTATTGCCATTGCACATAAGAAAACCTTCGCTATCTCGTCCTAATTTTCACTTCTTGCTCTGATGTCATCTAAACTGCGGTGATCGTATCTTATATTAATTGTATTGATTGATCCTTACTACAAAGCTTATTTCAAGACGTCTGTTTTGAATATGGTACCCCAGCGGTATCCAATTTCTGTTCTAACCACGGTTTTTCTCCGTCCTAACTGTACTTATAGAACTCGCTCCTTACGGTACCTGTTCCATTTTTTTCCTGACTTGTCATTGCAGTTAGACCTTCACGACCTGTCCCCCCTTGCCTATTTCGTTCCACCTACCCAGGTATTTCTCCTCGCAATATTAAAACATATATCTCGTAGGTGATTTTTAGAAATGTCTTTTTTTATAAGCCATTCGTCGTGACTAGCTTTAGTGTCGGTGCTCCGTTGTGTAAGGTCAGCTCTGTCATTTCTTGGTGATGCTTGATCTTTCGCCTTCACGTGGCATAGTCTACTGATTAAATAGAAAACCCCCAACTGATCCACAACCGAACATAGTAAGCCAAGTTTCCAGAAACGTCTCTCTAGCTTCGAAAGGCAGCCAACGGCACCATCTTTTCCCCGTCCGTCACCATCACCTCCCGCCGAACCTCAACCCGAACCCCGCCGGCAACCCCTGCGCCCGCTCCTCCACCTCTGGCCTACCCCGCCCTCTCGCGCGTCGACCTTCGCTGTTTTTGTTGCACTTGCAGACTGTCATTAAATTTTCCCGGCCAACTTTCTCTGCTGAAGGCAACTGTGATATTCCCGTATCTTCCGATCTATGGTTTGTATTTCTGTTTCGGTTCTGTTTGATGCTCACCGATTCTTGTGTTTCATCGCTTTCCATAATTATGGTCGAGAATTTTTTTTATCGATCCATAATATATTTCTTTTTCTCTTTTTGTTCTCTTATCCTTTCTTCCTATCCATAAGGGCACATATTAGCCTGTCAAAGAAGGAGAAAAGTGGGGTAGCCATCAACTCACCCAGGGCCGTAGATCCCAAGTCCCATCGTCTAGCCTGAAACCCGTAAGTTGGTAACCTGAGTCTTTTTTTTAAGCTGCTGTCTGGCAATCGGAGGTCTTTGCCCTAGATCGTCCCAAGGGGCAGGAAGTACGGGCGCTTATACATTATCCGGAGGCGTTGATTTATGGAGGCGCCTGGAGTCATTAAGTCGAGTTCTTCTTCGTCTGCTCTTAGAGTCGGCGTTCATTCGTTCTATCTTGGAGTTCACGTTTCCCTGGACCTGCAGGAAGGTTATCGGCAGAGGAAAGAGATGTTGAAATTCCCGTGCCCCTTGCCCCTACTCTTAGCTCTTCTATTACTCATCTCCCTTTGTCATTTCTATTTGGATTTTTAGAGGTAATGAATAGTGAAGAAAACGAAGGGTCGATGGCAGTTCGAACATTTTCCCCGAACGTTTTCTTAGGTCGATCCGTTGCCTGGAGTCATGTAGTCAGGCTCATCCTCTATCATAGCCGATGTTCGTGCGTTCGTTCTTAGATTTCACATTTCGGAAGTTTTTTTTTTTTTAAGAAAGAAAGAGAAGTCAAGACTTCACTATCGTCTCCGAACTGAATCTCCATAATTCCTGTTGCTTCTCGAATTTGATAGGTAGTCTCGTCCTTTGTGAAATCCCTACGCCTCTCTTCGCCACCCTTCGAATACGATGTATTTTTTGTCTGAGCATCCTCATAGCCAGGTGTCTCCCTCCTCTAGCCATTTTCCTGGGATATGTGTTAGACTAATCAAGAGTCTAGCCACCTGTTTAAAACATGGTGATTCAGCACCTCTATCTCTTTCTG
>NC_091557.1:13899791-13907291 GCF_042767895.1 Penaeus vannamei | reverse complement strand
CTGCCACTCCCCCTCCCTTATACTACTCTGTCGCTCTCTTCCCCCTTCCCTATCCTTCTGTCTGTCACTCTATCCCCCTTTTACTCTCCCTCTATCACTCTATCCCTTGTCCCTCCCTGTTTCTCTGTCACTCCCTTTCACGCCCCCTCCCCTCTCTCTCACTCCCTTGTCCTCCTCCCTCTCTCAAATCACTCCCCTTCTCCCCCCCTCTCTCTGTCACTCCCTTCGCCCCCCCTCTCCCTCTCTCATTCCCGTGTCCTCCTCCCTCTCTCTGTCACTCCCTTCTCCCCCCTCCTTCTCTCACTCCCTTCGCCCCCCCCTCCCTCTCTCACTCCCTTGTCCTCCTCCCTCTCTCTGTCACATCCCTTCTCCCCCCCTCCCTCTCTCACTCCCTTCTGTCCTCCCTCATCGGCAGTCCCTTCGCCCCATCATAATCTGTCACTCCCTTGCCCCCTCCCTCTCTCTGTCACTCCCTTCTTTCCCTCTACTCTGTCACTCCCACTCCCTTGATCCTCCCCTCCACTCTCTCTGATGTCATTTATTAAAAAAATATGTAAATAAATTCATTTTATAAATAATATAAATAGCGATTAAATAAATAAAAAATAATATGCCGATTAAATAAAATCACTCCCTTGTCCTCCTCCCTCTCATGCACTGTCACTCCCTCTCTTCTCCCTTGCGTCAACCTCCCTCTCCTCTCACTCCTTCTTCTCCCCCCACTCCCTCTGTCACTCCGCCTGTCCTCCCTCCTCTCCCTGTCACTCCTCCCTTGTCCTCCTCCCTCTCTCTGTCCTAGCTTCTCCCCCTCCTCTCTCTCTCTCATTCGCCCTCCCTCCCTCTCTCTCACTCCCTTGTCCTCCCCCCACTCTCTAACCTCCCTTCTCCCCCCTCCTCTCTCACTCCTTCTCCCCCCTCCTCTCTCTCTCCCTTCGCCCTCCCTCCCTCATCACTCCCTTGTCCCTCCTCCTCTCTCTGTCACTCCCTTCTCCCCTTCCTCTCACTCCTTCCGCCTCCCTCCCTCCTGTCACTCCCTTGTCCTCCTCCCTCCTCTGTCACTCCCTTCGCCCCCCTCCCTCTCTGTCACTCTCCCTTCGCCCCCCTCCTCAGCCATTACAAGTAGCATCATCCATCTCAGTCATCATTGATCATCATCATCTTGATCATCATTAATAAATAAATGTAAATGGTAATGCATATCATCATTATTTATCATCTTGATCATCGTAGCATCATCATCTTATGTGATAATCATTAATAAATAAATGAAATATTGTTATCATCATCTTGATCATCATGTCATCGTAAAGTAAGTAATAATCGTAATTTCGTGCATCATATCGACCATTCATTATCCTCCTCTGTCACTCCCTTGTCCTCCTCCCTCTCTCTGTCCACTCCCTTCTGCCCCCCCTCCTCCTCTCACTCCCTTCGCCCCCCTCCCTCTGTCCCACTCCCTTGGTCCTCCTCCCTCTCTCTGTCACTCCCTTCTCCCCCCTCCACTCTCTCCCTCCCTTCGCCTCTCCTCCCTCTCTCACTCCCTTCGCCCCCACTCCCTCTGTCCTAACCACTTGTCCTCCTCCCTCTCTCTGTCACTCCCTTCTCCTATCCTCCCTCTCTCACTCCCTTCCCGCCCTCCCTCCCTCCTGTCACTCCCTTGTCCCTCCTCCCCACTCTCTCTGTCACTCCCTTCTGCCCCCTCCTCTCTCTCACTCCCTTCGCCCTCCCTCCACTCTGTCACTCCCTTGTCCTCCTCCCTCTCTCTGTCACTCCCTTCTCCCCCTCCCTCTCTCACTCCACTCTCTTCGCCCCCCTCCCTCTGTCACTCCCCTTCGTCCTCCCTCCCTCTCTCTGTCACTCCCTTGTCCACCTCCTCCTCTCTCTCTCACTCCCTTCTTTCCCCCCCCCTCCCTCCCTCTGTCACTCCCTTGTCCTCCTCCTCTCTCTCTGTCACTCCCTTGTCCACACTCCCTCTCTGCTCCCACTCCCTTCGCCCCCCTCCCTCCTGTCACTCCCTTGTCCTCCCTCCCTCTCTCTGTCACTCCCCTTCCCTCCCCCTCCCTCTCTCTCACTCCCTTCAGCAACCTCCCTCCCTCTGTCACTCCACTTTGTCCTCCTCCCCTCTCTCTGTCACTCCCTTCGTCCTCCACCTCCCTCTTCACTCTCTTCGCCTCACTCCCCCTGTCCTCCCCTTGTCCACCTCCCTCTCTCTGTCACTCCCTTCCCCCCTCCCTCTCTCACTCCCATTCGCCCCCCCTCCCTCTGTCACTCCCTTGCCCTCCTCCCACTCTCTCTGTCACTCCCTTCTCCCCCCTCCACTCTCTCCACTCCCTTCCCGCCCTCTCCTCCCTCTCTCACTCCCTTCGTCCTCCTCCCTCCCTCTGTCACTCCCTTGTCCTCCTCCCTCCTCTCTGTCACTCCCTTGTCCACCCTCCTCTCTGCTCCCTTGTCCTCTCCCTCTCTCTGCTCACTTGTCCTTCTGCCCCTCCCTCTGTCACTCCCTTCGCCTCCCCTCCCTCTGTCACTCCATACATTATACTCCCTCTCTCTGTCACTCCCTTCTCATCCTCCTCTCTCTCACTCCCTTCGCCCCCCTCCCTCTGTCACTCCCTTGTCCTCCTCCCTCTCTCTGTCACTCCCCTTCTGCTATCCTCCCTCTCTCCCACTCCCTTCGCCCTCCCCTCCCACTCTGTCACTCCCTTGTCCTCCTCCCTCTCTCTGTCACTCCCTTCTCCCCACTCCCTCTCTCACTCCCTTCGCCATCCCGCCCCCTCCCTCTGTCACTCCCCTTGTCCTCCTCCCCACTCTCTCTGTCACTCCCTTCTCCCCCTCCCTCTCTCACTCCCTTCCGCCCCCCCTCCCTCTGTCACTCCCTTGTCCTCCTCCCTCTCTCTGTCACATCCTTGTCCTCCACTCCCTCTCTCTGTCACTCCCTTCTCCCCCCACTCCCTCTCTCTCACTCCCTTCTCCCCCCTCCCTCTCACTCCCTTCGCCCCCCTCCCTCTGTCCTCCCTTGCCCTCCTCCCTCTCTCTGTCCTCCTTCTCCCCCTCCCTCTCCTCCCTTCACGCCCCCACTCCCTCCTCTCTCCTCCCTTCATGCCTCCCTCTGTCACTCCCTTGTCCTCCCACTCCCTCTCTCTGTCACTCCCACTTGTCCACACCTCCTCTCTCTCACTCCCTTCGCCCCCCCTCCCTCTGTCACTCCCTTGTCCTCCTCCCTCTCTCTGTCACTCCCTTCTCCCCCTCCCTCTCTCTCTTCCCCTTCGCCCCCCACTCCCTCTGTCACTCCCTTGTCCTCCTCCCTCTCTCTCTCACTCATTCTGCCTCTCTCTGCTCCTTCGCCTCCTCCCTCTGTCCACTCCCTTGTCCTCCTCCCTCTCTCTGTCACTCCCTTCTCCCCCTCCCTCTCTCCTCCCCTTCCCTTCCCTCCCTCTGTCACTCCCTTGTCCTCCTCCTCTCTCTCTGTCCCTCCCCTTGTCCATCCTCCCTCTCTCACTCCCTTCTCCCTCCCTCCCTCTGTCACTCCCTTGTCCCTCCTCCCCTCTCTCTGTCACTCCCTTGTCCACACTCCCTCTCATCTCACTCCCTTCGCCCCCCCCTCCCTCTGTCCACTCCCTTGTCCTCCTCCCTCTCTCTGTCACTCCCTTCTCCCCCCTCCCTCTCTCTCCCTCCCTTCCTTTCCCCCTCCCTCTCTCACTCCCTTGTCCTCCTCCCTCTCTCTGTCCTCCCTTCTCCCCCCCCTCCCTCTCTCACTCCCTTCGTCCCCCCCTCCCTCTCTCTGTCACTCCCTTGTCCCCTCTCTCCACTTCCCTTCTTCGCCCCCCTCCCTCTGTCCTCCCTTGTCCCTCCTCCCCTCTCTCTGTCCTCCCTTGTCCTCCTCCCTCTCTCTGTCACTCCCTTCTGTCCCCCCTCCCTCTCTCACTCCCCTTCTCCCCCTCCCTCTGTCCACTCCCTTGTCCTCCATCCCTCTCTCTGTCACTCCCTTCTCCCCCTCCCTCTGTCACTCCCTTCAGCCGCCCCCCCCCTCCCTGTCACTCCCTTGTCCTCCTCCCTCTCTCTGTCACTCCCTTGTCCACACTCCCTCTCTGCTCCCTTCAGCCCCCTCCCACTGTCACTCCCTTGTCCTCCTCCTCTCTCTCTCCTCCTTCTCTCCCCCCTCCCTCTCTCACTCCCTTTACGCCCCACCCCCTCCCCCTCTCTCACTCCCTTGTCCATCTCCCTCTCTCTGTCCTTCCCTTCTCCCCCCCTCCCTCTCTCACTCCCTTTTGCCCCCCTCCCTCTCTCACTCCCTTGTCCATCCTCCCTCTCTCCCACTCCCCTTCGCCCCCCCTCCCTCTGTCACTCCCTTGTCCCTCCTCCCACTCTCTCTGTCACTCCCTTCTCCCCCCCTCCCTCTCACTCCCTTCGCCCCCCTCCCTCTGTCACTCCCTTGTCCATCCTCCCTCTCACTCCCTTCGCCCCCTCACTCTCCTTCGCCCCCCTCTCCCTCCTGTCCACTCCCTTGTCCTCCTCCCTCTCTCTCTCTGTCACCTTCTTCTTCTTCTCCCCCCCCCCTCCCTCTCTCACTCCCTTTCAGCGCCCCCTCCCTCTCTCCCGCTCCCCTTGTCCTCCTCCCTCTCTCTGTCACTCCCTTCTGCCCCCTCCCTCTCTCTCCCTTCGCCCCCCCTCCCTCTGTCACTCCCTTGTCCTCCTCCCTCCCTCTGTCACTCCCTTGTCCACCCTCCCCCTCTCAGTGATCTTTATTCGGTATTCCCCACTCCCTGGCGTTGTATCTTTCCCTGTATTGAAAACATTTACAGGAGGGTTTTTCCGACTTCCTGTTCCTCCCGCCGAGCGCTGACTCTGTGCTCGCGATCGCTGCTTTTCGCCTCGGTTTGGTGCCCGGCTGCGGCTCTTGGGCGGGATGGGGGGTCGCTGCGTGTCCCTTCTTTCGCTCTTCCTTTCTGCCCTTTCTCTCTCTCTCTCTCTCTCTCTCTCTCTCTCTCTCTCTCTCTCTCTCTCTCTCTCTCTCTCTCTCTCTCTCTCTCTCTCTCTCTCTCTCTCTCTCTCTCTCCAAATATACATATACACATGTACATGTATACATATGTATATACATACATACATATATATATATATATATATATATATATATATATATATATATATATGTATGTATGTATGTATCTATATATGTATGTATGTATGTATATATACTGTATATATACATGGTATAAAAAAATAAACGGAATAGATAAATTGTAGCGTTTAATCCCCGTCCCCTGGCACATCCCACCCACCCGCCCCTTTGTCCTTTCCAAAACGTGCCATTTTTAGATTTGCAAACCGAGTGACGCCCCAAGCTTCCTCTCCCCCTCCTCCCCCCCCCCTCTGTGCCCCCTTGGCCCTCGAACCACCTGACGAAGCGGCCGCGTCTGCCAGGGAATCTTCCCGCTTACGCCATCAGGATCTTATTCGGTTCATCCTCTTCCCCCTTCTGCGACGCTCTCGGAAATGAGACGTCATCTGAGAAAAGAGACATATGAATAAATGAATAGATAGATAATGATCAAGATGCTAAAGAAAAGGAAGAAAATAAGATGCACATTCAAACAGATCGCAGTAAGATTAAAAAAAAAAAAAAAAAAATTAGTATGGCTGGCATGTCTCTCTCCCTCACCCTTCGTTTCCATCTACAAAGCCCTTCTTCAGGAGCAGCAAGAAGCAATTGCAGGGTGATTACTGCAAGCACTTTGACCCTGGCCACAACGGCACGCAAAGACGCTAAAACGCAGATTTCCGCCATTTATTTTTCTTATTCATCACTTCCATCACATTTGTCTATATTTTTCTTTTTTGCTTTTCCGCTTCGTCCATTGCAATAGCAATGATAATGATGAGAAAAGTGATAATGATCAAGATAATGATATTGGCAATGATATCTACGAAAGATAATTATGACAATGGTAGTTTTGAGATTAATAATGACGATATTGAAAGAAATGATTAGGATGATGAATTTGATAACAATATGTTGATAACTATGGTGCCTATATATAAACATCAGCAAAGATAATTATGATTACAATAATAATAGTGATGACAAGGATAATAAATATAACATGAATAATTATAATAATAATAAAGCTGGTGGTGATTATGATAATGGTTAAGATTATAATGATGATAATGCCAATGATAAAAAATAGTAATGGTGATGATGAGGATGATAATGATGATAATTAAGATAAGTATTATTGCCATTATCTTTTATTTTTGCCATTATCATTATTACTACGACAATAACAGTGATAATGATAATGATTATAATAATGTCAACAATAATAACAGTAATGATAATATCAGTAATAATGAAAGTGATAATAACGCTAATTATAATTCCAATAATAATAACAATGATATTGATAATGATGATTCAGAGCAGCAATACAAATAAAATAATATTTAATGAATTATGCATTCGATAATAACGAAAATAAACAAGATCAGCACTGATATTGAAAATTATAAAAGAACTGTAATGAAAATATAGCTTTATAACAATGGGATGATATATATCAGAACTGACCAGGAACTATTATAAATGACGTTGGATAAGATAGACGTAATGTTCACAGTAAATATTTAAGTAAAAGTACTGATACGATAATAAACACGGTGATAATGAAAATAAATGACCTACAAGAAAGAAATATCGACGATGGTAATTCATTACCGACATTCGTTAAAACATTCACTGTATTCTTATTCTTATAGTTTTAATTTTCATATAATTGTTTTTGTGTTTACTCTTGCCAATAGAACTGATGTTACA
Organism: Penaeus vannamei; assembly: GCF_042767895.1. Classification (NCBI taxonomy): domain Eukaryota; kingdom Metazoa; phylum Arthropoda; class Malacostraca; order Decapoda; family Penaeidae; genus Penaeus; species Penaeus vannamei. Next base: position 13,900,477 of record NC_091557.1, on the reverse strand, counting down.
GCCATTGCCAAAACGACCATCAGTGGTAGCAGTTGTAGTAGCCGTCAGGTGTGCTGGTTGATATCGTGACCGTGAGACTGTTTGGCCTCGAGGCCGAGGTCAACCAGGGTCAGCCGGGGTTAGCCTTTGTGACGTCATACGGGAGGTGTTGAAGCTGCCAAAACACGTTCATTATGCGGAGCAGTGCGTTATGCCCGTGTGCATGTGTTTTCCCTGTGCGGCTGCGGGAAACCTCGGCTATATTTGTGTGGATTCACTGCCTCCGATTCTGTAAATTCCTGGGGAGTAAGTCATCCTTCGTGGCTAACGCATCAGAAATGGAGATTATCCAAGCCCGTGGTGAATCTGGTTACTGCTCGTGAAATTCAAGGAACCAATATATCCGGGAGAAGTCATAAGGATCCTAGTCCTTGAAGAGCTCCCTTATACTTCGCCCTCGAGTAGACTAGTGGCATAGCACCCTCTTCCCTCAAGCTTGTTGGACCAGCTTGCCGTTCAGCGCAGCGCCAGATCCGCCCTAGAAAAAAGACAGAATGGATGTTTCTAAATGTATCTGTTCTTTTCTATGAAATTTGTCTGGTTTCATTTCCCTTGGTTTCGAAGGAATGCGGGAGCGAGGCATTATCCGACTGCGCCAAAGTGTCGATCTTTGCTTTGCACGTTTTCGCTCCAGATTCGGTTCCCGC
>NC_091557.1:13869791-13874791 GCF_042767895.1 Penaeus vannamei | reverse complement strand
GGAGGTGTTTGTCTGTCATTCTTGTTTCCTTCTCCCTCTTACTAAGTTCTTCAGAAATAATGGCGTCATTATCTTTTTTATCAGTTCTCTCGATTTTCAGCTTGTGTGACTACAAGCTTGTGCCACTTTCCCCCCGGCTAATGCAATTCCTCCAGTTTCATTCGACGATCGTTTCTTTCTATCTGTCGAATCTCGTGCATCTCATCAGTAGCTTGCTTTTTTTTTATTCACTACCCCATTTGTTTAAGAGGTAGTCTGGGTTTAGCTTTCGCCACCCAGTTAGTGTTGCACTTGTTATGAGTCTTTTATTAGTGCATCGTTATGTGTCGTACTTGTAGTGGTTAACTTTACAGAGAGGAAGTAAGTAAGTTTGATAGATTTAGGACTAATGTGGAGGAGGAGTTGCAGAAAGTGACTGAAGATTTATTTCATCATCAGTAGCTCATTTCCTCTCTTAAATATATGCAAAATCAGCTCCAAACTGCATCTCATTTGAGTGGGTTGCCATAGATTGCCAACATTTTTAATTCTAGAAGTACGTCCCAGTTTTGACTACGCTTAAAAAGGCGAGAGAAAGAAAAAAAATCCCCGGATGATTCGACCCGGACGAGGAAAGCCCGCGAATCCCCGCTCGCTCAAGCAGAGATCCCAGTCCGCGCCGTCATCGTGATCATCTTCAGTGTCTTGGAAATGCACGCCCTCAAAGCAGGCGCTGTGAAGGCTGCTGTCGCTCCGACGCCCCAGACAAGAGGGTCGGAGGGCAGGAAAGGCGACGGAGGAGGGAAGTGGAGGGCGGGGCGGAAAGTGGGCAGGAGAGTGGATCGGAGGCGTGCAGCGGAGACGCAGGGGGGAGGGGGAGGGGCCAGGAAGCGTATAAGACGGAGGGAATGCGGATGGAGAAAGCGTATGTGAAGCATATATTGAGGGTATATGCAGGTCACTTTGAAACGAACGCAACCATCCCTATCCATACAGCCTTTCTTTTCATTTCTCTTCTTTTCTCTTAAGATTTCTTCATTCATTTTTTCATGAATAACGAGTTATGGTAAACAACTTTCGGTCGCCGGGCTGCGGTCTGAATCCAGGGCATTTTCCTCGCCCGAATTTTATAATGATAATCTGGTAACATTTGGAGGGAACATTGGAAAGCGTTTTGAGAGCTGCCAGCCATAACGCGCCCGTGCCAACCGTAAGGTAAATGGACAATGAAACTAGTTTAATCAAAGTCCACCTCAGAAATGCGAGGTATTTGCCAGTGCGTGTACTCAGATATGAGTGTGCGTGGCTATCGGTCTGTAAAGAGGCGTTACTCTAAATTTCACTGACCGATCTCCGTTAAGACTTCCCCCCCTCCTCTCCTCCCCCCTCCCCCACGTCTCCCCGACAAGTGCCCAGTGCATGCCCCAGATAGTGGGTCTGTTAGAGACTTGTGGAGCCTCGCCTGTACCGGCTTGTCAATGACTGGTTTGGAGGTCAGTGGAGCCTCGAGGTCGACCTTGTCAAAATATAGAGGGAATTCTTGGAGGAGGAGAAAGGAGAGCAAAGCAGGAGACAAGGACTTTTAGTTGCCAAGATCCTCCTCTTCGCCAAGGACTTTCGTCAAGAAAGGTGTTTTGCTGAATCTATTATTTTCTCTCCAAAAGGCCACCACGTGAATGTTGCCATGCAATTTGGTCTTCTCACTTTCTACTTTCCAATAATTTGGGTATTGCTTCATGCTCTCAGAAGAACACCTAACAAGGGAATTAAACAAAAAGAACTTGGGAAGAAGTTGAACGCGAGTGTGAAGTTTATGAGAGGAAAGAGGCGGTCAGTGAGGCAGCGAAACCGCGCCGGAGCAGCACTTACCTGGCCGCTAGTTTTTGCGTCCTTGGTTAGCGGAGGATCTGATTCTGATTCATGTCCAACCGGGTTATCGTGGCGACACTCACTTCAGGGAAAAGCCGACTCCTGGCCTTATACGGGTCGTCTTTCCTTTTGTGTCTCGAACATTGCCTTGGGCTTTGAGGACGCTTTGTGTCCGTTTCGGTGTTATTTCCAAAGCGGTCGAGCGATTCCACAGCCCCCTCCCCCTCCCGTTTCCTCTCCCCTCCCCCTTTCCTAACCTCTCCCTTGCCTTTCCTCCCCCCCTCCCTCCCCGTCTCGCCCCCCACCCTCGCCGCAACACGGGCCCGCCCCCGCTCCATCACCCAAGCGGAACAGTCGCTTCGCAGTCCTTATTTTCCCCGCCCCTTTTTCTTGCTCAACTTTCTAAGGCATCCGTCAGGAGGGAACGCCGCCAAGTCCCGCCACCGCGCCCCCCGAACGAATTTCCTTCTTGAGATCGACCGACTTTGGAACTGGGGAGGAATTAAGGTCAGATGGTAATGACCTTGCCGGGCCCGACTGACTGCAATCCCCGTTACGGCCGCCTTGCCCCTCCTGTGACGTAGCCGTCGTCACGCCCCCCCCTCCCCCCCTCGTGACGCGTCCCAGATCTACCTGCATTTCAGTCTCCATTCCTCGGCCTGGAGTTTCCTGTCGCGGCTCAGATCTTCTACATTTCGTCATGAGTGAAAGTCTTATTATTCCCATTGTGCATTCTGATAATCTGTCTTCACTGTCGCCACTAAGGCATTATTTACAGAGACTTTTCGAACCTGTCACCTGTAACCTCATTTTTCCTTTCTCTGCCGCCTTAAGTTCCTCTGAGCAACGAACGTGCTTGTCGATAATGGGGAAACAATGCCAGCGAAAAACATCGTCTTCACTGGCATCACTCACATGATTTATCACTTTTGTCCAGTTCCAACATCTCATTAGCTGCTATTAACACATAAAGCATCAATTTTATATTTGGAGAGAAAGGATATTTCGTTGCTAATATAGGAATCAAATACGAGGATTACAGAATCCACAAATCTCCATGCCCACTTTCTCTTTCAATCAAAATTCCCCCACCCCTTCCACACCACTCCTAAATTTCCCTAAAAATTTCCCCGACATTTCCTTGCGTCTTGAGGGCGTTCTGACGTCGGGAGGGACACGGTATTTGCAACGCTTTGTGACATAAGATTAAGGCCGAAAGTCGCATTGAAGGAAAGGTTCCTTGGGTTCCTTACGTCACTTGCTCCTTCGACCTGGACTCGTTCTGCCGCTACGTCATATCACGTAGTCCTTGGTCGCCATCATCCTTGTCATCGCATCCGGATATTTCTAATGGATCCGAACGCTTTCGTCCATCTCCCGCGTCTCTGGCTGTCAGTCAGTCAATCAGTCTGTCTGCCTTCTCTCTCGATTCTCCTTAAATGTAAATCCCTCTCATTCTATTACTTTATTCCCCTTTTCTTCTCCTTCCTTGCCTTCTTTCCCTCTCTCTCTCTCACCGGTACCCGTCCTCTCCCCCTCCTCTACAAGTCTGCCTTCCTTCCCCCTCTCCCAGGTGCCGTTCCTCTCTCCCCGCTTCCCAATGCCGCTCCTCTCTCCTCTCCCCAGTGCCCTCCCTCTTCTCCCTCTCCCCAGTGCCCTCCCTCTTCTCCCTCTCGTCAGTGCCCTCCCTCTTCTCCCTTTCCCCAGTGCCCTCCCTCTTCTCCCTCTCCTCCGTGCCCTTCCTTTTCTCCTTCTCCCTAATACCTTTTCCCCTTTCCCTCTCCCCTCATACCTTTTCCCCTTACCCTCTCCTCTCGTACCTTTCACCCTTTCCCTCTCCCCTTCCCCCTTCCATCCCCCTTTCCCTCCTTCCCTCCTCCCCACCCCCCTTTCTCTCCCTCCGGAAATATCCCCATTCATTCAACCGCCCAAGAAACCCGACTGACCTGCTCTCCTCCCCCGGGCTGCCTCGGGACCAGGTCATTTCCATACCCGGCCGGAAGTCAGAGATTACGAGAGCGCGTGACTCGAAGTTTAAGGGAGGGAGGGAGAGGTGGGCGTGGGGAGGAGACAGAAAAACAAAGGGAGAAAGAGGGAATGAGGGTGGAGGGGAGGAAGGGTAAGAAGGAGGGAGAGGGAGGGAGGGATAGGGAAGAGGGAAGGATAGTGGAGAGGGGAAAGGAGGGAAGGATCGGGGTGAGGGGGAAGGGAAGGAGGGAGATGAGGGAGATATTGGTGATTTGAGATTAAGAAAAGGAGAAAAAAATATACATCAGGAAATTAGAAAGATAATGAAAATAATAATGTCCTTAATGACGTGCAAAACAATAATAACAGGTAGCAACAGATACATCTTTTTTACTCAATCGATATCAGTCGACCATCTATTAGCCAGTTTCTCATAATCCCTTCATCCTTTTTTCTCTCTCAGTCATCGCTTCTGATGCGTAGAGGCAAAAGCTGCAATAACTGATACAGCATGCCAGGAAGGTGGTGGGAGGTGCGTAGTAAGAGCTACTTAAAATGTGCTGCAATTGCACTGGCATTAAGGGGGGAGGGAGAGGGGGAGGGATGGGTTAGATGAATGGGTGGGTGGAGGGGGGATTGAATGAGTGGGTAGGTGATGGTAGGGGGTGGGTGAGTGGGTGGGGAGGTATAATGAGCGTGTGGGTGAGAGTGGGTTGGATGAGTGGTGGGGGTGGGGGTGGGTTGGACGAGTAGGAGGGTTGATTGAGTAGGTGGGTGGGTGGGGAGTGGCAGGGGGTAAGCAGGTTTTATAGGGGGGGGGGCGGTGAAGGAAAATAGAGGGAGCTGGAGTTGGTAATGGTCTGGTGGAGTTGTAATTCACTCTGCCTGTCCGTGGAGGCTGACGTGGGTGTTGCAACGAAAAACGGAAAGAGAGAGATAAATGGAAGATGGGTGTACGGATAGGAAAAGAAAAAGATAGATATACTGGTAAGTTTGATAGATAGATAGATGATAGATGGATGAGAGGATAGAAATATAGGGAGATCTATTGTTAAGTGTGATAGATAGAAAGAGACCCATCCATATAATTACCAAGAAAAAGACAAACACGAAACAAAGCCTTAAGCTAAGCCGTTTCGCAAACAGGAAAAGAAGAAAAATAGAAATGAAACCATTATCAGCAT
>NC_091557.1:13862291-13864791 GCF_042767895.1 Penaeus vannamei | reverse complement strand
CTCTCTCTCTCTCTCTCTCTCTCTCTCTCTCTCTCTCTCTCTCTCTCTCTCTCTCTCTCTCTCTCTCTCTCTCTCTCTCTCTCTCTCTCTCTCTCTCTCTCTCTCTATATCTCTATCTACTTAGGTATCTCTCTCACCTTTCTCTTCAACTTTTCCTTTCTTCTTTTCTTTTTTTTTTTTTTTTTTTTTTTTTTGCTTCTAATCTCAAAATAATTCAACCTGTATTTATACCACTCTGTCTGTTTATATTTCTTCCTCCTCTTTGACACACACTTTCAAATCCTTTCTTATTTTCTCAGGTTCTTCTTCTCACCTTTCTCTCTTCCTCCCTTTTTCCTCCATCTCTCCCTTCTTCCCTTGCTCCTCCTCCTCCTCTTCTTTCCTTTCTCCTCCTCCTCTTCCTACTTCTCATCCCTCTCCCCCTTCTCCTTTTCCTCTTCTTGTTCTATTTCTTCTTCTTTTCCCTCCTTCACCTCTACCTCCTCCTCCTCCTCCTTCTCCTCTTCTTGTTCTATTTCTTCTTCCTTTTCCTCCTCCTCCTCCTCCTCCTTCTCCTCTTCTTGTTCTATTTCTTCTTTTTCCTCCTCCACCTCTACCTCCTCCTCCTTCTCCTTTTCCTCTTCTCGTTCTATTTCTTCTTTTTCCTCCTCCACCTCTACCTCCTCCTCCTCCTTCTCCTCTTCTTGTTCTATTTCTCCTTCTTTTTCCCTCCTCCTCCTCCTTCTCCTCTTCTTGTTCTATTTCTCCTTCTTTTTCTCCTCCTCCTCCTCCTCCTCTTTCTTCTTCCTCTTCTTCTTCTTCTCCTCCTCCTCCTCCTCCTCCTCCTCCTCCTCCTCCTCCTCCTCCTCCTCCTCCTCCTCCTCCTCCTCCTCCTCCTCCTCCTCCTCCGTCAGAAGGAAAGTGCATTTCTCCGACCACGCCCTCGGTATGGGAATGTGAACGCAGCGGGTATAAATGACTGCCAAGTAACATTTGCAACCTCAATTCGTTAGTTCTAATCCCCTTTCCTTCCACTTCCCCATTTATTTGCTCCTTCAATCACCCATTATCCCATTTCCTCGTGTTTTTTTTATCTTCATTTCCCTCCTTCCAGATTTCGTCTACTGTTCTTATTACTCATTTCCCCCATTGGTCTTTATTTCTCCTTCTGCATCTCCCATATTTCTATTTCCTTACTTTTCTGTTTTTCGCTTCCCCTCTATTTCTTTTTTTTCCTATTTCCTCGCTTCCCCTTTCTTGCACTTCTACACTTCCCCTCTTCCCTATTTCTCATTTCCCTTGCTTCCCATCTATCCATTTCCGTTTTCTTATCTTTCCATTTTTCCTACTTTCCCATATCCTCATCTCCCTATTTTCCCACTATTCTGTTTCCTCATTCCCCTTATCCTTCCTTCCTCATCTACCCCTTTCTTCCTCTCCCATTTCCGCTTCTCATTCTTCTGTACTTTTACTCTTCTCCTTCTTTCCTCTCTCCTTTCTCTCTCTCTCTCCCCACGTCTACTGTAATCCGCTCTTGTCTCATTATTCTCGCGTTTCTTACTTTCTCACATTCTCTCGCTTACTTTCTCACATTCTCTTGCTTACTCTCTCACATTCTCTTCCTTTTTCTCCTGCATTTATCATTAACTATGTTGCGTAATCTTTATTAGATCTTGCTCTTGGTTGCTCTTTACGATCGCCTTATCTCGCTTCTTCATTTGTTTTTCTCCTCTCTCCTTTGTTTCGCTTTTCTGTTTCTTATTAATTTTTGTCAGTGACACAGATTTTTTTTTCGTTTGGCTTTTGTTTTTGTTCCGTCCGTTTATAGCGTTGGTTCATTTGTTGGTGAGTTCTTGGGTTTCGTTCATTTATGGCATGGCTGTTTCTTGGTACTTGTTGTTGTCGTTTTTTGCTGCTTGTTTTGTTATTTTTTTCTCGGTTTTGTTCGCATTTAAAAAGAATTTTGTTTGTGTTTATTATTTTTTTGAGGCAAGAATTGCTATGCATATTTTTTAATCTCCCCTCTCTCCTCCTCCTCTTCTTCTTCATCCTCCTCCTCCCTTCCCCTTCCCTCTAATTCTCCTTTCCCATCCTCCTCCTCTCTTCTCCTCCCCTCTCCTTCTCCCTCCCCAACCTCCTCCTCCTCCTCCTCTTCCTCCTTCTCCTCCTTCTCCTTCTCCTCCCCCTCCTCCCCTCTCCCTCCTCCTTTTCCTCCTCTTCCCCTCTCCCTCCTCCTTTTCCTCCTCCTCCCCTCTCCCTCCTCCTCCTCGTCCTCCTCCTCCTCCTTGTCTTCGTTGCATAATAAAGCAAGGAGAAAATATTGCACTGCACTCTCCTTTTCTCGCAAAATTTATTCTTGACTTTCTCTGTTTCGTCATTTTTTTCATCTTCCTCCTTTTTTCTGTTTCTTTTTTTTCTATTCTGATCTTATTTTCTCCTTTTCTTCTTTTTTATTGCATTTGCATCTTTCCTTTCCTTTTTTTTCTTCTTTTTTTCTTTTCTTTCGTATTTTCTCGTGGTT
>NC_091557.1:13844791-13849791 GCF_042767895.1 Penaeus vannamei | reverse complement strand
ATATATTTTAGGTCTAAAGTGTTCTATCTACAATCTGTCCAGTACCTGTCAGTCGAAATCTGAACACCGAATATTTTTTGTGACAACGCTTGGGGCACAGGACGTCCTTGTTAATTCTTACAGCGACATGTAAGAATTAACTAGAAAAGGAACATAGGCCTATGTGCCTCACTGTTGCTGCATATTTTCTGATTAAAACAATGATACCTAAATCCACGAGAGTGAGGGAGAGAGAGAGAGAAAGAGGGAGGGGGAAAGAGAGGGAGAGGGAGAGGAAGAGAGAAACAGACTGAGAGAGAAGACAGAGAGGCAGAATGTGTAAATAATTAAATACCGTGTTCCCTTTGTTCTTGCACTTTGTCCTTATTCTCTGATTCTTCTCTCTGTCTGTTAACCTGCATTTACCCGTGTGCCATCCTTACACTTTTCACACCTGCGACTTTCACCCCCTATAAATCCTCCTCCTCTCCTCTCACCGGCAATAATACTCTCTGTCGGAGCCGAGGAGACGAGGAGGCGAGGAGACGAGGAGACGAGGAGGCGAGGAGGCGAGGAGGCAAGGTCTATTAAGGCGCGAACACGTTACTGCTCAGCGGAAGAAATGCACTGTCACCGTCCCAGGATTTCTCAGGTGGTCTTCGGGGTTCGATTTTTTTTAATTCTTTTCTTTTCTTTAGATTTTTTACTTTTTTTTAAGTAGCCGGTCTTTTTTATTTGTTTTGCCTTTGATCTTTAGTATCCAAAGGTTAGTTTTTTTTTATTTTCTCCACCCCATCAAACTCTGAACGAGTGTGAGTTTTATTTTTTTTTTCGAACGCGAATTAGAGCATTGTTTACTCTATTCTTCTTAATTGGATTCCACCTTAAACTTCTTGTCATTATCTATCGAGAAAGGGGATCCAGCGCCCTGCCTCCCTCTCCCTCAGCCCACCCAAATGCTGGTCGAATACCGGGGACTCAGCCTGGGTGACTTGCTTAATATTTACACTATTCGTTATCTTGTTCGGTGCGGACCGCTGTCACCCGTACACGCTCCGCCCCCTCGCTCCCTTGGGGTATTGTGGGCGTGGGTGGGGAGGAGGAAGGGAGGGCGTGGGGAGAGGGGAGGTGAGAAGATGTGGGGAGAGAAGGGTTGGAAGAGAGGAGAAGGGATGAGAAAGGAGAATAGGGAAGAGAGGAGAGGAAGAAAGGGAGGCAGAAAAATGGGTAGGGAAGGGGACTTGAGGGTAAGGCAAAACGAATGGGGAGAGGAAGGGTGGGAAGGAAAGGGCGAATGGTGAGGAGGAGAGGGGAGGGGAGGGTAGAGGAGGGAGAAAGGAGAGGAGGGAAGGAAAGGGTGGCTGGCGAGGAGGGAAGAGAGCAGAGGAGGGAAGGAAAGGGTGGCTGACTAGGAGGGAGGGGCAGGGGGAGGGAGAGAGGAGGACAGCGCCTTGCCCGACCTTCCCCTATCGCCGCGCGTGTCGGAATGGCTCGCCTGGGACTTCAACGCTCGGAATTCGTGGTTGCTTGTGCATCAAGATTTTATTCTATATATTAAAAAACATATTTTATCAATATATTTTCTTCCTGGAAACACCTCTGCCAATTTCCACCAGAAAGAGGCCTTTCCGAGCGACCCAGAGCCACCGTGAGAAAAGGAATTCGGTCCCATAGCGGATCTGCATCCTTGACCCTGAACACAAGGGCTGACCCATGCCACCACGTGGCACCTCTCCACCAATCGCACGTGGCGCTTCTCCACCAATCGCACGTGACGCAGCTCCACCAATCACAGCCCAACTTTCACATTCTTCAAGCCCAAGGGGTTTCCGGAACTTATGGTACTCAAAACACATCGTAATCTTCGACGCGCCATCAGTTCGGCGTTCTTTCGGCGCGATAAAGATTGTTTTACATGCGAGGACCGTGTTCTAAAAAGCGATAACGGTGAGCTGGGTTCACTGTCCTAGTGACTGGGTGAATCACCCCCTGACTTTCCCTGCAAAAGGAGTCTAAAATGTCCTAGCGCTATTAATCCAGTAATTATACCCTTTGTATCTGCACTCCGCCCACGACGAACGTTATATTGTGATGCAAATAATTCATTTTCTCCTTTGGTAAATTGACTGTCATTGCTTCCCACCTCCAGCGACTTCACTCGTGTCACATTCAGTACCAGTGTTCCATAAATCTTCCCTAACCTCAATACACTGCGTTACACCTCGCCTTGGTATATTCTGTTCCCTCCTTCCATTTTTTTCTTCTTCTAATGCTCTAACTCGGCTCTAGCACTTACAGCCTCTGCTTAGTAATAGCGTTTTAACTGATTATCCCCGTTCTACCCAAGGCCTGTGGTTCACCCATTAACCGCGCCTCTGCATAGTTTACAGATGCAAACGACACCCAGAGAAAGTCCCTCCGAGCTCTTTGCTATTCGAGTGGTCCTTATAGCACGTGAAGATAAGGGCGAGTTTACGCTTACCACGTCCTTGGCGCACGACCATAAGTCATAGGTTCAGGACGAGCGTAGGGAGCAAGTGACGCAGGCGGGAGAAGAAAATACGCCGGGATGGATGACTGTGTGAAATGAAAATTAATTACAATCAGTGAATAATAACCTAAGGCTAGATAATTATTGGACAAAACTCGGAAATAGAGGTGACCGAAGAATCATTAACAAAACTAGGAAATGGAGGAGACCAGAGAATCGCCAGCAAAGAGAGAGAGAGAGAGAGAGAGAGAGAGAGAGAGAGAGAGAGAGAGAGAGAGAGAGAGAGAGAGAGAGAGAGAGAGAGAGAGAGAGAGAGAGAGAGAGAGAGAGAGAGAGGTGAACGTCATCAGCAAACGGGGAGAGGGCAAGAGGGGGCCTTAGGGTCACGAGACGCGGGTCTGCAGGGTCACGAGAAGCAGCGTGACCCGCGGAAAGGTCACGGCAGGGCGTAGAGGCTCCAAAGCAGAGCGCAGAGAAAACAGACAAAAAAGGAAAGAAGAATCTAGCCTTCCAAGATATCATGCTTAAATAAACAGAGTAGGAAAGAAACACCAGAACAAAAAGCTGTCCCTCACTGCATCAATGATAGATACTGAACTCAAATACAAACACTAGCACGCCAGGCTGTTCAGAATGCAGTCGCCAAAACAGCTTCGCAATTAACGTGGCCACTTGACGGTTATATGCAAATTAATGCACTCATTACGAGACAAAGCTGTATTGTAATGATTGTATAACTGAAAACATGGCTTGTGATATTTCGACTTTCCGGGAGATATACTTTCATTATTGTATCGTCATCAGCATTATCATTAGTATAGTTGATATTATCATTATCACTGATATCATTATTTTCTTTATTTTTATCATCTCTAGTGATAATGATGATAATGGTAATAATGATAATAATAATAGTGACGATGGTAGTAATGGTGATGGCAGTAATGATAATGAGAACTATGACAATGGTGAATTTATTGATGGTAAAGATTGTGAGAATGCGAATGATGATAGCAGTAATGACCATAATGATTATGAAATAATAATGATTATGATAATAAGGATAATGATAATTATCACTAGCATCATCATCATTATTGTCATTATTATCATCGTTATTATTCATGATTATCCTTATTCTTATCATTATCATTATTATCATTGTCAGCATGGCTGTTGTTATTGTCATTATCATCATCGTCATTATTGTTATCATTGATAATAATATCATTATTATAATTATTATTGTCATTATTAGCACTATCATTATTGTTATTATCATTATCATTATCACTTTCATCATCATCATTATTATCATTATATTTACTGTTATTGCTATTATCATTGCCACTATCATTATTATTTCTGTTGTCATTATTATCGCTATTATTAGTACTATTATCTTTATTATTATTGTTACTACTACTACTACTGCTGATGGTAACAATAATAATGATACTAGTATTACTAATATTTTTTTCTTTTTTATCATCATTATTATCATCATGACGGACTATTATTACCATCATCGCTATTACTACCGCTATTATTTTGAATGTCATTATTTTTATTGCTATTATCATTGTTAATATTACCAGCATCTTTGACATCATCATTAGTATCATCATTGTTATAATTATCATTATGATCTTTATTATTATAATTATCATTATGATCATTATTATTATAATTATCATTATGATCATTATTATTATTATCATTATGATCATTATTATTATTATCATCATTATGATCATTATTGTTATAATTATCATTAGTATCATCATAATTATAATTATCATTATGATCATTATTATTATAATTATCATTATGATCATTACTATTATAATCACTATGACCATTATTATTATAATTATCATTATGATAATTATTATTATAATTATCATTATGATAATTATTATTATAATTATCATTATGATCATTGTTATGTTCATCATAACTATCATTACTTTTACCACTATTATCATCAGCATTAATAATATTCCCATCAATATCACCATCACCACTAGCATTAAAATTAACACCACCATCACTACCATCATTATCACCATCCTCGTCATCACAGGTGAAAAGTCGCGAGGTGCAAAGTAGGTTTATGGAAGGACGAGAAAATTTTCGAAATCAAACCTGAAAATAAAATCCGGGAAGACTTCGGGGCCGCTGTTGCCTCGCCTTCGATAAACCTACTTTGTTCGGCGTGCGATCGGACCTCTGCTTGGGCGATTGGGTTTCGTCAGGTCGTCATCTTCATTGGTATTTTTGGCATTTTTGTGCGTTCCTTGTTGTTGATAGTGTCGTTATTGTGATTATGTTGATTATTATTATTATCACCGTCATCGTCATTATCATCATTATCATTATCATTATCATTATCATCATCATCATCATCATCATCATCGTCACCGTCGTCGTCGTTGTTTTAAACATGTTCGTAATATTATCAATCATCAGCATGATTATTTTCAATATCATTATTAATATAAGCATCGCTGCAGCCTAATACCATTAC
>NC_091557.1:13819791-13824791 GCF_042767895.1 Penaeus vannamei | reverse complement strand
TTATTATCTTTATAATCATCATTTCCATCGCTACTTTCAATAATTATTACTATCATTATCATTAAAATTATCAGTGTCATTATTATTATCATATTTTATTATTAGCATTGTTGCTGTTATTGTTATTATCATCATTATAATCTTCACTATTATTATTGTTGTTATCTTTATTATACATTAACTTTATCATTATTATTTTCAGTGTTATTATTATCAGTATTATCGTTACTAATATTTTATTCACATAATCATCAGTGTTACCATTACTGTTTTTTTTTTTTTTTTACTATTATTAATGTTATGGTCATTTATGTCATTTCTTTTATTGCCATTATTATCACTATTATTATTGTCAATTCTTCTAATACTCTTATGGCATTAGTATTAATAATATAACATCAGTATTATTATTATGTGTTGTTATACTAATGTTGTAACAACAGCAACGGTAGAATATAAGTATCATCATCATAACAGGAAATGCAGTAGTAATTACATTAGCAGGTAATATTAGCAACAGCAGTAGCAGCTGTAATCATAACTGTAGTAGAAGCAGCTGTTGAAGTACAGTTGTAGCAGTAGCAAGAGTAGCAGATCGAATAGTAATATCGCTTACAAGCAGTACAACAGGCAATAATAACAGTAGCAGTAGTTACGGTAGTAATAGAATATACAGATGTAGCAGCTACATTATTTCTAAGAGAAGATAATAATGTTGTAGGTTTGTCCATTTAGCGGTTGTTGATACTGAACTCCCAATGTTTGTTCTATTTTGTACAGAGATCGCATAATTTACCTTCTGGAGAACAAAATGTTTGACATCGACTCCTTACTAACGGATGAATCCCGCGACTCCTACACGTTCGAAGCCAGGTAAGCTGAGCTTTGGGGCCGTTCGCAGCGAAACATTTTATTCCAAGTGAACATTCATGGCCTTTATTCTGGTTCGGGTGACTGATGGCATTTCTCTGTCTGCTCGTCTCCAGAGAAGCTCCGACGCTGCCCTCGATGTACGGCTACGACCGCCCCCGGACCAGCTACGGGCCCCCTCGCCCCCCGTCGTCCAGCTATCTCCCCCCTCGTCAGAACTACAGCAGCGCCTCCAAGCCCGGCTACGCCCCCCCGCCGTCCCCTTCCAAGTACGGGCCGCCAACCAGCAACTACGACCACCCCCAGACGTCCTCGTACCTCTACGACCCGCCTATGCCCACATACGACCAGGAGGGGCCCTACCCACGCTACCCGAAGTCGCCTCCAGGGTCCTACCTCCCTCCCCGGTACATCCCCCCGCCCCCCCGCCCCCCGCCCAAACCCCAACCCTGGTGGATGAAGTAGGTCGAGAGGGACGTGTTTCTCGTTAGGCTCTCTGCTCCTCCTCGGGTGGTTTGGGGCTCTCGCGCTGGTGCTGAGTCCGGTGTGCAGCTCGGGTGACTGATCCTACTGGATGACTGAGGCGGTAGCCGTGGCTGTAGCGCTAGAGTGCATGGGTGTAAGTGGATGTGACTGTGGAATGACATTATCGACAGATCTGTGTGCGTGCTCTGTGCCATTCATGTGTAACTGCAATGTGTGCGTGTGCTTTTAAGTGCAACTGTCAGTGCCGCTTGTGCTAGATCTTTCCAGCAACTTAACGCGAGAAAGGACGCTGGTGCAGTAAAAACAACTTTGTGCTTTAAGCCTTCGTACTAACCAGCTGTAGTCGGCTTCCCTTAACATGCTCATTGGTGGGTATTTGCGCTCTGGGTTTCCATGTCTTATATTAACAATTGTTTCTAAGGACATTAGATGTAATAGTGTCATGAATATCCGATATAGCGAGGTAATGGCCATTGCAGAAAGAATTGATAGAAAATTAAATACAAATATCTTTTTATATTTCACCATTAAATTAAAACATGCAAATTCTGAAGTTCCTCTCCTGATATGCAGTTTCATGTATTTCATAGCAGTGGCCATTAGCCGAGCTGTTTCCAAACTCAGCTATTTATAAGTTTATTCTTTCGTAGTTGATAGGACATTCACCTTGCTGCGATAAAATACATCTCGAGTGCCTTCCCGCAAATGGACATCTGCCTTCGATGTTGCTCTCGCGCTGTCCATTGGTCTTGTCGGCTGCCAAGAACCGCCAACAGACGTAGTGAATCAACTCGGTCTCTGACAGATGCTTGAAGGAATCTCAAGGGCTTTCAGTTAACTTTTTGATCTGATAGGATACGATATGCAAACTATCACGCCGACCCTACGTGAGCATTATAGGTCTACCGTGCGCTACATAGTTCTCCGAGCTCCGCCTCTACTTTTACCTTTGCTATAATGCCATGCAATAGGCATTACTGCGAGCTTCCATAGTGCCAGCTGCCATCCCCCATAGCGCCGTTCCTTAAGCTGCGCTGCTGCACCGTCCCCACTCAACCCCCTTTCTCCGAGGCGTCAGCGTCGCCTCGAAACAGAATCTCAGAAATGAAGCTTCTCGTGTCTTTTTGAAGTAACGCAGCCGTCGTCGGTGACCTTGGTCTGGAAGATAATGGGGCTGACGGAGCATTTTGCTGGTCAGCCTTACTTCTGTGATAAAAAAAGAGAAAAAAACTGATATTCTAGCCAATAATTCCTGTCTGTTTTTAATATCATACGGAGTTGTTACCCATGATTTCTCTTTCCCTTCTGTTTGATCTCCCCTTCCAATATCCTGTTTGACCCCGCTACCAGTCCTTGCCCTTCTCAGTCGTTTCATATATACGCGTACTTCTCCTTATCTGTCACTATCGTTATATTTATATGGGTTGATCGAGCTATGGGTGATAATATCCTCGACCAAGTAAAATCATTGTGAAGACGTCTTCCAGCTACATCCTGTAGAAAACCAGATATTTTACCAGATGTCAGATTTATTTAGGTTTTTCAGCGAGCATTTAAAGATAGAAAAACCTTTCTACTGGAGTCTCTGGAGTAAGAAATCCATTATTCCGAGATTTATGGACAGCCAAACAATTATTTCTCCCGCGTGACCGACTCCCACTCTGGTACTTAAGAATTTCTCCACCAGAGGTCTCATTAGGCTTGTTACACACGAAAATATTGCCGCGAATTCAACATAAATCACAAAGCTTTTCTTTCCCGATGTCGTTAATTGAAATTGGACTTTCAAAGGGTGGAAATCTTCAGTTTGTATAGCTGAATACACTCGGACTAATGGATTTGCGAAAGACTTTATTGACGGCAGAAAATTAAAGACCTGAAGGAGACGGTGTTAGAGAAAAAATGACCATTGGACAAGAACCAGTCACTTGCACATGGCTACATGTTTAATGAATAAGTCCAGATGATATGATGATACTGAGATTAATTTTCGGTGATTGTAAGCCAGTGCAGATGAGTGATTTTTGTTTTTAAGTGTATACCAAATATAAAACCCAAACCTGTTTAATAATTAATTAAGTGATTAAGTATGTCTATACTAGTTTCTAAATGTTTTAATTAATGATAATTTCCATTGCTTGACTTAAAGATTCATAAGCTATCCTTCTAATACTTCCATAATATCCTTTACAGAATATTGCCAAAGTTTCAGAGACAAATAACATCCAACATTTCCTTGCCTACTACTCTGCTAACGTTTCCCCAGCTTCTCCCAGTCCACTTTATTTTCTTAACAATACATTCATAATCTGTCAGAATGTCATATCTTCTTATTTCATTACTCTGTTTAAAGTTGCCCTTACATAATTACTTGAACTGCACTTTGCCATTGCTTTCAATTCCTTTGCAAACGCTTCCGAAAAAACAACTGAGACCAGTTCCATCACCCTGCCCTGCTTCCCAGTCTTCACACAATCATTATTTGTTTAGTTCTTTCACCTACGCAACGTTTTCCCCTTGGCCCACTTTCCTTTCATTGGATTTATTTTCATTTCCTTTTCACTGACAAATTTTCTTTACATCGACCTATTTTCATTTTTCATTGACCCATTTCCTTTTCATCGACCCATTTTTTTCTCTGACAAATTTCCTTTACCTCGACCCATATCTTTTCATCGACAAAATATCATTTCATTGACCCATTTCCTTTTCACTGACAGATTTTCTTTACCATTTTCTGTTCTTCGACCCATTTTCTCTTCCTTGGCCCGTTGACCTTTACGAATCGGCTCCTCCACCTTTCCCGAGGCTAATACTACCCACCCCCTCCTCCAGGATCATGCGGTCTTCCCTCCGCCGCCAGCGCCGCCAGGCCTCCTCCATGGACCTCTGCCCCTACGAGTCCGAGTTCATCATGCCCAGGGTCGGTCTCAATAACAAGGGCGACTGGATGTTCCTCGTCAACCTCAACGAAGTCTCCAGCGAATACACACAGTTGGTCGAGAGCAAGAAGTGCCTGTAGGTATTATGTATGTGTGTGCGTGTGTGTGTGTTTGTGTGTGAAGGAGGTACTGTTTATGTACAAACGTACGTTTTGTTCCTATTACCCTGCTTGCTTGCGTTTTGCATGATATATATATACTCGCCTCTTCGACGCTGCTGACATCATCCTCCCTTCCCGCAGCACGAACACTTGCACCGGAGCCTGCAACGTCCCCGACGGCTTCACCTCCGTGTGCCAGCAGCAGTACGTGCAGAAGCGGCTGATCGCCCTCGACGCCAGCGGGATGGCGCTTTCCACGGACACCTTCTGGTTCCCCTCCTGCTGCGTGTGCAAGCTAAACCCGATCGGTGGATAGTGGAAGAAAGTAGTGTAGTGTAGCAAAGAGGATGCAGAAAAATTCCTTAGTTGGGCCTCCTTCTCCGGCCTGAAGGGCGATTTCGATACAGAAATTTTCAGTCGTCATCTCTCTTTTTAAAATGGAATGCTTTATCCGAAACAGTTAGACATTTGTGGATTCACCCTCTGATGTTTTGTAAGGAAAAGAGAAAGATTCGGGTTGCATAGCTCGAGATACATTGGAGTCAGGACCGCCGCAAGCTCTGATTTAAAGAAAACGCAAAAAAGCCGACTTGAGCGTCGA
>NC_091557.1:13804791-13814791 GCF_042767895.1 Penaeus vannamei | reverse complement strand
AATATATATGTATATATGTATATATATACACATAGATGTATATATATTATATATATATATTTATATATGAACATATGTATATTATATATATATGTGTATATTAATATATCAATATATATATGTATATATTAATATATCAATATATATATATATGTATTTAATTATTCATCTATCTTTTTATTTGCTGAATGTGCCGGGTATCAAGCACAGAGGATATATAATGAAGAAGCCGACTTGCGTGAGCCAGTTTTATTTGCTACAAAATGATAACGGAAGGAAAACAATAAATTATATAAAAACGGCAAGTGTTGGGGTGACAGCTCACACTGCATAATTATTATCGTGAATTGAAAATGATAACATCACGTTGAGGTGAGAACAAGAAATCCCAAAATCCATTCTATTTCAAAGAACGAAAAGTAGGTAACAATGGCGTGAGTTGTGGAAGAGGGGGACTTGGCTAAACGACCTTTATAGTCACATTGGGGATTATCACCGTGAATTATCGACGAGATGGGATTGACCTGGAGATACCTTGGCATGGATTCGAACACACGCATTCATCTGACTTCCGGGAGGGGCGATTAGCTGAAGATACCTTGGCATGGATTCGAACACTGTCACTCTCTCTTGTTTTCGAGGATTGCCGAGGAGATATCTTGGCAATGAATTCGGACACACTCATTCACTTGTCTTCCGGGAGGGGCGATTGGCTGAAATACCTTGGCATGGATTCGAACATATTCTTTTTCAGAGGGAGGGATTGGCCGAGAGATACCTTGGCAATGGATTCGAACGCACTCATTCACTCGTTTTCAGGGAGTATCCTGAAGATACTTTGGAAAAATTCGATCACAGTCATTCCCTTATTTTCGTGGGGTGGGGTGAGGGGTCGCCACTTTGACATACGAGGGATTAAGAATGAGATTTTTCTCTTAAAGGATTGAACACCGGGAAAGCTCCATCGAAACTCTTATTCAAGTCTTGATCAACAAGCAAATGATAGTCTTCGTGAGCAGTGACGCTACAGGTAAGGTTACGCAGCATGGCTTATTGGCCGGGAACGGTCGACGAAAAGGGACGGGCTTAATCACCGAAAAGATACTAGGCTTCAAGGTCAAATGGGCGGGGCCAGTGGCTTCTTGCGTCATGGACAGAAGTCGGACAGTCGGCGACGCCCGAGAGGCACGAGAGAGCGCGCGGCGGCCGCTCGTGCTTGCAGGAAGGCGAGTCGCCGGTCCGAACAATGCAGAAGAAAGTCGCTTTCCTGCATGTTGACCGTGCATGCAAGGAAGCTAGGGTTCCTTCGGGCGGTCAGAGAAACGGTCACTTGACTCTCGCGTCATTAGATGAACTTGTATCAGAGAGGCAGTAAATGTCACCTTCTGAAGATATGGAATATTCATCACTACTTTGTTTGGAAAGCAAATTCGCTCGCAGGAGACATGACTTCATGTCCACGAATAGCTAATGAAAGATCAACATTAGCTTCTTAAATATCAACAAACACAATCAATTTGATAAATTCTCTGCATGGTCCATAACAACTTAGATCATATAAACCTTATATATTACGTGCCCAAGACTCAGTTCCGTGAATC
Source organism: Penaeus vannamei (assembly GCF_042767895.1). Lineage (NCBI taxonomy): Eukaryota > Metazoa > Arthropoda > Malacostraca > Decapoda > Penaeidae > Penaeus > Penaeus vannamei. The sequence continues at coordinate 13,813,190 of NC_091557.1, read as the reverse complement.
ATAACAAAATCGACTTTCCTTCTAAGCTGTGTCTGGGTGGAATACATTCAGGGAGAAATTCAAAGAAGGAATATTAAACAGTAGTGAAGGGTAAGATATTCTAAATATGAGATGAATTAAGGAAAAATTACAGGAAATAGCAATGTTGCGAGACTGTTTTAATAAATGTAACTTGTAAACGTTAGTGCACAATGCAATAATTAATTATCTGTAGCCTCTTCTTGAAAACGAACGTTACATATGCAGATCATATGGCAGTGTCCTTGTACTTGTTTTCTATGTTATTTTTAGTCGTAGAGTCTTTAAACTTTTCTCTAAATCCCAGAAGTGTATTTTATAGTCAAGCTACATTCTTTCTTTCCTCCCTATACCAAAATAACCCATTGTGTCAACTACATGTTAACTGGACTGCGATGATTGTAGACATGGTGTTGAACTATGTGGTGTTGTACGTCGTGTTCACTGTGTTGTTCAATTTTCAGTGTAAGAGTGAAAAGGGGACAATCGGTGGAAGAGAATAATGATAAGGAGAGAGAACCCCCAACAACGGTGAGCGAGGTGCACTGGAGTCAAAGCACGGTGCACGGAGTGTGGTGAAGGCAAGTACTGTGGAGGAGACTCGTGGAAGGATCAGCTCTGAAGAAAGGAGTCAGTGATGTCTCTCCTGTGAAAGGGAATTCTTGAAGCGTGTCTAAGCCTTCGGAAAGATTTTTGCCCTTAAGCACTGTCAGCAGCTGATTGCGCCTTCGCATTCCGGCAATGATTGTTCGGTTTATCGTCAGCCGCCAATAATATGGTCTTCTTTACCAGATTAAGGGACAATGGAGAAAATGCTACGCATGATTTTTCCACCACATCGACATGGCATTTTCTAATGATATATGAAGGCTGGCCACTCCTCATTTAAGATAATTCCAAAACATAAACAAGAAAATGATCACAGTTTTACAACAAACTCAGTTCAGTATCAAAATTAGTCTCTCATTTTAGTCATATTCAACAAAATAGCAATACTTATTCACATGATATTCTGCAGTTCCATTCTTGTTACAATCATGTCCTTAGCTATCATAATGCGCACGGAATTCCGGAAGCCAGAATGAGCAATCATTGCAACGCGCCTTTCCCTTCCCTTCGCACACCGCGCCGTCCTTCTCGGACCCTGCGCCGGGGGCTTGGGCGTGGGAAGAACCTGCGTCCGTCGCCCGCCTCCCGGACACGATACGTCTTCGCGTCGTCGACGTCGCCGGCGTGTTGTGTTGGCGCCCTCCGCCGGGTGGAGGTGCGTGTGGTATGCAAATCGTGAGAGTTCTTTCGAGAGCGCTTTTCACCAGAACACTACAGGCTTCCGTTTTCCTTTTTTATCTATTGTGGGCGGAGCGAAATTTCGGAAAGAGCATTTACTCGTTCTTCGCCAGGATCGAAGATCTCAGTCATTCACCGGAAGTGTAAACCATCTAAACTTGGCAACGTAGTGTCTGGCCAAGCGCGGGCGACTAAATCTCCCTACAAAGGCCCAACGGATCTCTTTCCTTCTCAACACAACAGGCGGGCAGGAGGGAGCTTCCAGAAATAAACGTTAGACTGACTCGTGAGAATGGCAGACGAATTCTATGCGCGTAGTCTCAGCTACCTATCCGTGCCATGCATCAGCAAGGCAGTTGACATGCAACTCATCTTACTTATGTACATAACAAGAGCGTTGTGCGATGATTCTAAGGTCACTTCTTGCGAAAATTACTAAGAAGCTGTCTAGCGATCATTATTAGTGACCGTTGGCTTGGATGGAGGGGGGACAGCGCCCCCTCGCGACCTACTTAAACCGAAGCCGAAAAGTGTTCCTATACTTCCTTTGCGTAATCCCGTTTCAGTACTCGTAATACTAAGTGATGAAGATTTGTTTTAATTTTGCGAATGAAAGCTAGACAGCCATTGCATATCGACAGTTTAAGCTAGGAAAAACCTCGTGCCTCTGTATCATCTACGGATTCTAGCACTTGAAGCTAACAGGCAATTTATTAGATCATAAAACCCGCTATCTGTATTATAACCTAACCTAAAGTTTGGCCGAAAATGTTCGAGTGATATGGGCCATAAAGGCGACATTATAAAGCCTGGCCATGGAAAGCCCACCTTAAAAGACATTGCAAAATATAACCTCCACCTACACACAACCGACATGGTCCATGCCAACAGTATTGTCAACAGTATTTCATTCAAGGTTTAACAACAGTATCCACAAACACCATAGAATAAGCACCTCTGATACCCGCATGAAGGTCGTAACACTCAGTGGAAAAATATCGTCTTCACAAGAAACACCAAAGACACGGACGTTGTTGGTCACAACACTCGAAAATAACAACACTGCGCCGACGTCGCTGCACCGCCCCGACGTCGGCGCGCGCCTAGACGTCGGGATGCTGGCGCGACGCCGATGCCACAGTACAATAAAGGGTCGAACACGTGTCGCATCCGGTGCATGCGACACGTGGTTGTCAGCTATTCTGTGTACACTACACATTCATGTCTTTTAACCGCTGTCAAAGACGGGGCTCACCTTTGTCCGGGGCAACACAGGATGGCTTCGTTCAGCCATTCCTTCATTGCAGGGGCTAAATGACGTCATAGAAATGCTCCATCACAAGATAAGCGTGGCGTTTCATTGAAATGACATCAGAAAACAGCGTAAATGAAAGAGGAGGCCAGACAATAACACCTTAGTATTGTTTCCCAAAACTCGGCGAGTCCCAAAATGTCAAGAGTATGTTTATGCATTTCGTTCTCTCAGTGTCTGTGGCACACGTCACTCGGCCCAAATTTGTTCTGCATCTCCTCCATGATCTTATCGTAGATGCGGGAATTCTTCGCCACGAAAGGGTCTCTCCAGGCGCTGTCCTTCGCCTTGGTCTTGCTCCTTCGCTTGATTCCCGGGGCGTGCACGAGGAAGGCCCGGTCAAGGATCACCAGGTTGTAGCCGCGGAGACAGAGCTCGTGCATCTGGCAACGGGAAAATCAAGAAGTCAAGTCAAGTCGATCGGAATCGCGTGCAATTTCTTTTCATATTTCATAACGGTGCAATATGGACAAAAAAAAAAGGAACAGCCAGCATTTATTCATACTGCTCTCCAGCAAAGTCAGATTTACATAATACAATACCTACGGATAATCAATGGAAGCCTACGTACCTGCGTCATCTTGTCCTGCAGACCCTCCCAGGACAGCCGCTCGTCGTACAAGGGCTCGTCTTTGGTGCAGATGTAAATGGGCTCCCAGCGGTGGTAAGGGTACTGGCGCTTCACGACCGAGAACGCCTGCAAGGGATCGCGGGTGTTAGGCTCTCTCTTTCTGTCTGTCTGGCTCTCTCTCTTTCTGTCTGGCTCTCTCTCTCTCTCTTTCTGTCTGGCTCTCTCTCTCTTTCTGTCTGGCTCTCTCTCTCTCTCTTTCTATCTGTCTGGCACTCTCTCTCTCTTTCTGTCTGTCTGGCTCTCTCTCTCTCTCTTTCTGTCTGTCTGGCTCTCTCTCTCTCTCTTTCTGTCTGTCTGGCTCTCTCTCTCTCTTGCTGTCTGTCTGGCTCTCTCTCTCTTTCTGTCTGGCTGGCTCTCTCTCTCTCTTTCTGTCTGTCTGGCTCTCTCTCTCTCTTTCTGTCTGTCTGGCTCTCTCTCTCTCTTTCTGTCTGTCTGGCTCTCTCTCTCTCTTGCTGTCTGTCTGGCTCTCTCTCTCTTTCTGTCTGTCTGGCTCTCTCTCTCTCTTTCTGTCTGTCTGGCTCTCTCTCTCTTTCTGTCTGTCTGGCTCTCTCTCTTGCTGTCTGTCTGGCTCTCTCTCTCTTTCTGTCTGTCTGGCTCTCTCTCTCTCTCTTTCTGTCTGTCTGGCTCTCTCTCTCTCTTTCTGTCTGTCTGGCTCTCTCTCTCTCTCTTTCTGTCTGTCTGGCTCTCTCTCTCTCTTTCTGTCTGTCTGGCTCTCTCTCTCTCTTTCTGTCTGTCTGGCTCTCTCTCTCTTTCTGTCTGTCTGGCTCTCTCTCTCTCTTTCTGTCTGTCTGGCTCTCTCTCTCTCTTTCTGTCTGTCTGGCTCTCTCTCTCTCTTTCTGTCTGTCTGGCTCTCTCTCTTTCTGTCTGTCTGGCTCTCTCTCTCTCTTTCTGTCTGTCTGGCTCTCTCTCTCTCTTTCTGTCTGTCTGGCTCTCTCTCTTTCTGTCTGTCTGGCTCTCTCTCTCTCTTGCTGTCTGTCTGGCTCTCTCTCTCTCTTTCTGTCTGACTCTCTCTCTCTTTCTGTCTGTCTGGCTCTCTCTCTCTCTTTCTGTCTGTCTGGCTCTCTCCCTCTCTCTCTTGCTGTCTGTCTGGCTCTCTATCTCTCTTTCTGTCTGTCTGGCTCTCTCTCTCTGTCTGTCTGGCTCTCTCTCTCTCTTTCTGTCTGTCTGGCTCTCTCTCTTTCTGTCTGTCTGGCTCTCTCTCTCTCTCTTGCTGTCTGTCTGGCTCTCTCTCTCTCTCTTTCTGTCTGTCTGACTCTCTCTCTCTGTCTGTCTGGCTCTCTCTCTCTCTTTCTGTCTGTCTGGCTCTCTCTCTCTCTTTCTGTCTGTCTGGCTCTCTCTCTTTCTGTCTGTCTGGCTCTCTCTCTCCCTTGCTGTCTGTCTGGCTCTCTCTCTCTCTTTCTGTCTGTCTGACTCTCTCTCTCTCTTTCTGTCTGTCTAGCTCTCTCTCTCTTTCTGTCTGGCTCTCTCTCTCTCTCTCTCTCTCTTGCTGTCTGTCTGGCTCTCTCTCTCTCTTTCTGTCTGGCTGGCTCTCACTCTCTCTCTTTCTGTCTGTCTGGCTCTCTCTCTCTTTCTGTCTGTCTGGCTCTCTCTCTCTCTTTCTGTCTGTCTGGCTCTCTCTCTCTTTCTGTCTGTCTGGCTCTCTCTCTCTCTTTCTGTCTGTCTGGCTCTCTCTCTCTCTTTCTGTCTGTCTGGTTCTCTCTCTCTCTCTTGCTGTCTGTCTGGCTCTCTCTCTCTTTCTGTCTGTCTGGCTCTCTCTCTCTTTCTGTCTGTCAGGCTCTCTCTCTCTCTTTCTGTCTGTCAGGCTCTCACTCTCTCTTTCTGTCTGTCTGGCTCTCTCTTTCTCTCTTTCTGTCTGGCTCTCTCTCTCTCTTGCTGTCTGTCTGGCTCTCTCTCTCTTTCTGTCTGTCTGGCTCTCTCTCTCTCTTTCTGTCTGTCTGGCTCTCTCTCTCTCTTTCTGTCTGTCAGGCTCTTTCTCTCTCTTTCTGTCTGTCTGGCTCTCTCTCTCTCTTTCTGTCTGTCTCTCTCTCTCTCGTTCTCTCTTTATATAGACTATATGTGTATATATTTGTGTGTATGTGTGCAATATATATATATATATATATATATATATATATATATATATATATATATATATATATATATATATATATATATGTATGTATGTATGTATGTATGTATGTATGTATGTATGTATGTATATATATATATATATATATATATATATATATAATGTCCATATATATACGCATATTATATATATATATATATATATATATATATATATATATATATATATATATATATATATATATATATATATATATATATGCATATAGCTTGTTTTTCTCTCTCACTCTCTATCATATAAAGTCTATAATGGACTGCCCCGGAGACAGCAGGTTACACTAACCAGGATACGCACAGAATACCAATACACTAACCAATATGTACAAGATGCAGTTTTGGAGACAAAGCCAGTTACGCATCAGCACTGCAAAATGTGCAAGGCGCCTTAGTCGCATATTCTCACTTATTGTAGCTCGGAAACTGCATTCTATCGATCAAATAGCACTATCCAGAGACCAGCACCTATTGATTATATTCATTTTATTATAGACACTGGTCTTCGATATGATTTGGGATATAAAAGGTTTCTTCACCAACTAGATGATATGTAAATAATATAAGCATGATGACACAGCCCTTCAGCCATGTAGAACTAATGTTTGATTAACAGCCATCTACTTAAATATAAGCACAGCCAGTCTGGATAGATGCTGTAGCATCTTACCCTGGCTCTTTACAGGGCATGTACACTGCTCTGTAAATAAATTTTATCAAATCAAGTCAAATCTCTCTCTCTCTCTCTCTGTGCTGATCGCACCAAATAGGTGAGGCTTGCTTGTGAGCGACATCTCGGTGAATGATCTGACGTCAGAACACCTGTTTATGCATGGGTTTCTTTCTTTTGGCGGAGATGAGCATCTCGGCAAGTGACACGAATACCGAAAACAACCCAACAAAGAAAAAAGCAAAGTGACAGTTGAGTAACTAATCTGCAGGACTTGTATCACTAAACCATATATGTGCATACATCAAGAGGGATACAAAGATAGCAAGAAATGGAGACAAATTATTGGGCGTCTCAAGTCCTGAAGACAGACCCATTTTACACTACAGGAGCCCTAGAATTAACACTAGGTCGAATTAATATCTATGTACAGTGTAAGAATGAAGTAATTCTTACCCGTACAATTCCTACCGGAGCGGCAGGAGAAATCCTCGAAATAGGCAGAACCCATGACAAAGGACATTGTACTAACCTCGTTGTGTCCGATGTCCCGATGGAAATTGACACCATGGAATAGAAATTGAGATCACGGAATACAATGAAAATAATGCACAAGCTAAGCCTATCAAAATTAATGATAGAGTGACACTGCGAGTCACCATAACATATGGAGAGGAGAAAATCCCCCAAACCCTCAAAACTGTTTAGGGCATGGCACCCTTCAGGTGTGCTGTCGTACCCCACTTACCCCATTTTTGCACCACCTGTTCAAGATGGGGGCACAGGGCACGATCTCGTCCCCGCGAGCAGTCACGTTGCCGGGGTACTGCGTGGCCACCGACATGAGAAGGGAGTGAAAAAAAATCGCACAGGGGTGTCATCTCCCTAGGAAAAGTGTTAATTGTAGACTTGAGCATAATGCAAGCTCTACATTATGTGCACATTATCCGAACGATAAAAAACAACTAAAGAAGCAACAGGCTGTTATGCCCTCTCAAAACCCATCCCATTTATTGGGAGGATAAATGTGGCGAGGTTTGGTGTACGAGAACATTCGGTCCCCAGCCTTACTATTGGCATCAGCTCCTGCTCCAGCACCAGCCTAGGCGTCTGCTTCAGCCCCTTCAGTGCCAGTTTCGGCACCTGCTTCGACATCGACATCACTCTCAGCATCTGACACATGCTTCAGCACCTACACTTCAGGCTTCAACACCCGCTTCAGTGCCAGCACCGACCCCTACACTTCCAGAAAAAGGACTTATTGCAAATGTTGATGTAAAAGATAGAACAAATGATGCTCATGATGCAACAGCAGTTTGCTCAGCAATCATAATTCCAGGAAAAATGTAGAGCCGTAAACAACGGTTTACGGCTCTACAACCTGCAGCAGAACTTGGAAATCATCAGATGGCAACTGATGGCCCACAGTGACTTTAAGTGCACCACAATGGAACAGTAAGACTTTATGAAACTGTTCATGTTTGTATCGTCATATACAAGTGTTTTTCAGTTATTAGTTATCTAATAAATGAGGACAAAGGAGCAGCATTTCAAGCATGTATATTCAATGTTTGACTTTGGCCCTTGAGTCAATGTAAGTTCAGCCAGATTGGGTAGATAATTGAGCACCTTTCCCTGGCTTTTTGCAGGGCATGTATACTGTTCTGTAAAAACAATTTTCAAATGAAATCAAATCAATCTCTCTCTCTCTCTCTCTCTCTCTCTAAGGCAATATATTATATATATATATATATATATATATATATATATATATATATATATATATATATATATAATAATGAAGTAACATAATGTCCCTACGGCAATGAGAGCAAAACAAGTCGGACTTTGAAAACTAAAAAACTGGAAATGTTCCACATTCATAATTGTTTCCTGCAAGACTGACACATACTACCTTTGATATCATACATAACTATATATCATCATGAAACGCATTGCTCATCAGCATATCACAGCCAGACCTACCTGTATCATGCCCGGCTTCCCCGGCTGGCGGATCCAGTCATTGATCGCAGGGAACCTCTGGCAATGCGCGCACACGTGCCGGTGGAAGTAGACGGCGTCGCTGCGCTGGTACTGGCGCACGAGCTCCTCCTTGTTTTCGGGCACCACCGCCGCCACTTCGAACACGGGCACCACGAACACCCTCGGCCAGGCGCCGCCCACCTTCTTGTCCTGGCCCGCCCCGACCCGCGCCATCATCGCCACGAACTGCTGCGCCAGGTCGGCCGACGGGTACAGCTCCACGTCGGAGGGGAGGACGAACCAGGTCGGCGCCGCCGTCCGAGCCACGTTGCGGGCCACGTTCACCGGGTACGCCATGACCTCTCGCGCCCGGT
>NC_091557.1:13787291-13789791 GCF_042767895.1 Penaeus vannamei | reverse complement strand
CCCCTCGCGTGAGCGTGTGCGTGTGTGTGTGTGTGTGTGTGTTTATACTTGATACAACTACATAAAATGAGGGACTGAATATACGTAATAACGTAACATATGCATTACGCGTTCGTGTGTTGCCTGCCTGCTTGCTTGCCTCTCTTCCTAATAGCCTGCTTGCTTGCTTGCTCGTCTACCTACCTGCTTGCCTGTCTGCCTCATTACCTCCCTGCTCACTTGCCTGCCTTCCTGATTGCCTGCTCGCTTGCCTCCCCGTCTGAGTGCTTGTCTGCTTGCTTGCCTGTCTGCCTGCCATTCAATTTATGCATATCATACACATATGTTTGTATAAATAGATTATCTAAATACAATTTGCGTCTGGCCTTCAACCCGATTTACATCTTATCATATCATTAACTGCGTAAGGTTTCACAATTTCCACATGCCAGAGGAACGTTGACTCTCTCTCTCTTCTCTCGCTCTCTCTCTCTCTCTTTCTCTCTCTCTCTTTCTCTCTCTTTCTCTCTCTCTCTCTCTCTCTCTCTCTCTCTCTCTCTCTCTCTCTCTCTCTCTCTCTCTCTCTCTCTCTCTCTCTCTCTCTCTCTCTCTCTCTCTCTCATTCTCTCTCCTCTCTCTTTCTCTCTTCTCTCTTCTCTCTTCTCTTCTTCTCTCTTCCTGCCTCTCTCTCCTTCTCTCTTCTCCTTCCCTCTCTCCTTCCCTCGCTCTCTCCTCTCTCCTTTCCCTCGCTCTCTCCCTATCTCCTTCCCTCGCTCTCTCCCTCTCCCCTTTCCCCTCGCCCTCTCCCTCTCTCCTTCCTCTCTCCTTTCCCTCCCTCTCTCCTTCCTCTCTCCTTCCCTCCCTCTCTCCCTCTCTCCTTCCCTTCCTCTCTCCCTCCTCTCCTTCCCTCCTCTCTCCTCTCTCCTTCCTCCTTCCCCTCTCCTCCTTTTCTCCTTCCCTCCTCTCTCACATCTCTCCTTCCCTCCCTCATCTACATCTCTTCCCTCCTCTCTCTCCTCTTCTCCTTCCCTCCCTCTCTCCCTCTCTCCTTCCCTCCCTCCCTCCTTATTTTCTCCCTTTCTCCCTCCCCCCTTTCCTGCTACTCACCCACTCTCCCCCCCTGTAAGTTAAGGAGCACCTCGAACTCCAGCACCAGCTCCACTTCGACTCGAAGCTCGACCTCGACCTCCTGTGCCTAAGCAAAGTGATCAATAACACAACCGCTATTACGAGTGTCGTCGCATAACTGTCTTGCTGGCTGTGCTTGGAGCGGGGGAGGGGAAGGAGGAGGAGGAGGGGGAGGAAAGGGTGATGGAGGAGGAGGAGGGGAAGGAGGGGGAGGAAAGGGTGATGGAGGAGGAGGAGGAGGAGGAGAAGGGAGAGGATGATGGAGGAGGAGGAGGGGGAGGAAAGGGTGATGGAGGAGGAGGAGGGGAAGGAGGAGGAGGAGGGGGAGGAAAGGGTGATGGAGGAGGAGGAGGAGGAGGAAGAAGGAGAGGGCTGAAATGGAAGAGGAGGAAGGGAGGAGGGAAGAATGATGGAAGAGGAGGAGGGGGAGGAAAGGGTGATGGGAGGGAGGAGGGAGGGGGAGGAAAAGGGTGATGGAGGAGGAGGGAGAGGGGAGGAAAGGGGTGATGGAGGAGGGAGGGGGAGGAGGTAGAGGAGTGAGGGGGCGGAGGGAAAGGAGGAGGAGAAGGGAGAGGGTGATGGAGGAGGGGAGGGGGGGAGGGGGAGGGGGCAGAGGAGGAGGGAGGAGGTAGAGGTGTGAGGGGGCAGGAGAGGAAGGAGAGGAGGGAGGAGGAGGAGGGAGGAGAAGAAGAGGAAGAAGGAGAAGGGGGGAGGAAAGGGTGAAGGAGGAGGGGGAAGGAAGGGGAGGAGGAGGAATAGAAGAGGAGAAGAAGGAGAAGGGGGAGAGGAAGATGAAGGGTGGCGAGAGGAAAGGGTGAAGGAGGAGGAGGGAGGGAGAAGAGAGGGATGTGGTAGGAGGGAAGAAAGGGAGGAGAAGGAGGAGGAGGGAGGAAGTAAGGGAGAGGAAGGGAGGGAGGAGGCGGGGGCGGGGAGGAGGAAGGAGGAGGAAGAAAGGGAGGAGGAGGAGGGAAGAGGGAGCGGAGGGCGAGGAAGGGAAGTAGGAGGAGGAGGAGAGGAAAGTAGAAGAAGAGGAGGAGGAGTAGAAAGGGAGAGGGGAAGGAAGAGGAAGTGCAGGAGGAAGAGAAAAAAAGAAGGGGAGCAGGAGGAACAGGGGCAGGCGGAGGGGGAAGAGGAAAAGGAGGAGGAGCAACAGAAGGAAGAGGACGAACAAGAGGAGGAAGAAGAACCCAAGAAAGGAGAGTAAGAAGAGGAGAAGGGGAAATAAAAAGAAAAGAAGTTGATAGCATTGAAAATGTAGGAAGCCTAAAGAAAGAACGAATGAATGGAAGAAAATGAGAAAGAAAAATAAAAGAAAGGAAGAAAAAGAGAAAAAAACTGATAGAATGAAAAGGGAAAGTCGAACAGAATAAAGAATAAAGAGGAGAAATACAGA
>NC_091557.1:13718788-13721288 GCF_042767895.1 Penaeus vannamei | reverse complement strand
CACACACACACACACACACACACACACACACACACACACACACACACACACACACACACACACATATATATATATATATATATATATATATATATATATATATATATACATATGTAAATTCGTCAATCTAACTCCCCAATCCTCCCCGCAACTCCCGTCACCGCCAGCCCCGCCCCCGCAACCACGGGCGCCCACCTGCGTCTCGGACAGGCCGAGTCTTGCTGCGAGGAGCGACCTCTCGCGCCCCACCAGGTACTGGTTGCGGCGGAACTCCCTCTCCAGGGAAGCCAACTGCTCGCTGCTGAACGTGGTCCTGGCGCGCTTCGGCCGGTCCAGGTCCAGGCCCTTCGGGAAGACCAGCTCCCTCACCTGCCCGTTGGCGTCTGCAGTGTGCAAAAAGTCAGATGTTTATCATGAGTTCCGTGTAAATTGCGTGCCCCGATATGTGTTCATGTTTGAGGTTAACGTTATTCTGAATGAATGAGACAAATAGGATCATCTTCGTATAACCACACACCATGTTATCAAATTCAAAATCTTTAAAATAATGCATTATCACTCCATATACACAAACATGGAATATATATGTAGCAACTAAAACTAATGTCGACATATTGTTTAAAAACTGTTCAGGTTTCAGACGCCATCTTTATCTTTTCAGCAAGGATTTATAATTACTTATGTTTACACTTTGGTTTTTGTTGTTCGTGCCAGCAGCATGATCGTTTTTTCATATATTTGTTCATTACATTTATTACCCTCATTACCGGCGACATCATCATTCTTATCTGCATTATTTTCATTGTTATCATTATTATTGTTGTTACTGTTATTTTTATCATAATCATTATAATTACCATTACTATCATTATTGTTGTTGTTGTTGTTTTTTATCATCATTATCATTATTATCATCGTTATTTTTATCATTATCATTATTATCATTATTATTATTATTATTATTATTATGATCATTATTATCATTACTATCATTATTATTATCACCATTATAATCATTATCATTATTATTGTTATTCTTTTCTATTAGTGTTATTGCTATCATTATTACTATAATCATTATCATTAACCTTAGCAATAATATTTTCATTATTATTTTTACATTATTATTACTAATATTTCTACATCATTATTACTGTCAATATTAATATTACTATCATCGTTCTTATTACTATCATCATTATTACTACTGTTTTATCATTATCATTAACATCATTTTTGTTTTTATCATTATCATTACTATTGCCATTAGTTTCATAATCATTACCATTACCATTAGTGTCATAATCATCATCATTAATTATGCTGTTATTAACAAATTGTTATCACTTTCCATTATGATTGATTACCGTTATCATTACCATCACTTTTATTATCATTATTGTTATAAATATTGACTGTTTTCATAATTTCCATTATTCTTTCCTGTATTTTAGCATCATAATTATAACTGCCATCTTCATTATCATAATTACCACGATAATTATCATCTTTTAAAAGGTATTGTGATATTAGTCTTAATAATATAAATAGCGATAACAATAATTGGCGGAGTAGTAATGTCAATGGCAATGTAAGTAGTAATGCCAGTATACAGTAGTATGGTAATAATTGATAATTGCTCATCACCTATTCGTTACTAATTGCATCATTGACCAAGTAAATAATCCCTTATGCTTATCCCATAATTCGACCATGTTAAACTACGTATGTTCATCAAATTCTCTCTGGCAACCTCACTCTTCAGAGATTGCCGGATTCGCCACCAGGGGAGGGGCTCTGTGTTAGTGCGACCGGCCACCACTAGAGGACAGGGGAGGTGGTCTTATCAGCGGCATATCTATGTTCAAAGAGGAATGATAATCGTTGTCTATGTATTGAAAATGTTTGGTGAAAATGGCGGAGGGAGAAGGAAACGTCAGTTAGAAATTTTAAGGTGGGGATGCAGTTCTCATGCAAGAGAGACTAAGCATTTTTTTTTCTAAGACTTCACGACTGGTTTCTCTTAATTGCATTCTGCTTATAAGAAAGTGACGAAAGGGATTTTTTCTGCGCATGGGAAAATCCGGGATGCATGAAGTATGTGTGCATTGTGGCGCTGACGTTTTGCATTATAATTAATCTTCAGTATTCATTTGTCTTCAATTATTTAAAGCCAAAGACGCTAAAATACAATATCACATAAATTTTAAATCAAGCAAAGTGTAGGAGTATATATATACACTATATAATAGAAATAAATATGTAAAGTAACAAGCAAACAGCAATGCGTAGCGTACGATAAATAAATTCATATTTAATAACCTAGAGAAAAACATTTAATTTAGAAAAGAAAAAAACAGATCAGTAAACCGATAAAATGCCCAAAATTAATATTAGGGAAGCTACGCTCGGCCATCAAGGTTAACTCGTACGTGTGAAAACATTCTAACTTCTATCGAAAGGCGCCTTCACTGTTACCGCTGCAGGTTGGGCGTGTCTG
>NC_091557.1:13706288-13708788 GCF_042767895.1 Penaeus vannamei | reverse complement strand
CATCAGTATTTGTCAAAGTGGCCTCTAATAGCTCTCAAAATCTCCTTCGAATGGCGGGCCGTCGAGAGAGGTAGGCTATAAGGCGAACCTCCCTATAGGGGCGCCTCTCTTAGGTTAATAGTGGAGATTTTCGACCTAGCGATGACGGTGTGCGATCATCCTCTTACCCCTAGCCCTTAAACACCCTTTACAGTTTGTTCACGGCCGAGGATGATTGTGGAACTGTCAAACGATTATATTACAGTGTATTTATCTATTTGTGCGCCTTCACTGCCTCAATGGCGAAGACGAGACCTCAGCCAAAGACGCCCTGTACGAAAACGACCAGTCCTTTTTTAGCGTTTCTATTGGCATTATCGTTTCATTAAGGCGATATAACTCGGGACTGCAGCGTCTTGGCCGAACGCACACACGTGGTTGCGCATCGACATTTCCACGTGGCTTGATGGCGCTCAATTCTGCGTCGCGAATGTCACGGAGAAAATGGAGCCACACAGAGAGGCCTCTGAAGTTAAAATACGCCGAGGCAAGATGGGCAGCAAGATAGTACGTGAAAATAGCTGCTTCTAGAATTGTCACAGAGATTAAGAGTACTTGAAGACCTTTGAATCTCATTTGTTAACATGTGTTTTCAAGGGTTGTTCGTTTCTTTAAAAATGGAGAGATATTTTTAGTCAACGCCACTGCAGTATTCACAGAAATCTCGTCATGTCTGCATTTCATATTTTGATCCTTTGGCTGAATAAAATTCTACTCTTACAGTATTATATACTTTTGACTGACGCTTCCAGTATACATATATTCCGTAACACCTTAGATTCGCCTTGAACTTCTGATAGAAAAAGAAAAATCTAATTGTACACGAGTCCATTCACATACGCTGCCTACATTCCCACACTTCTCACCGAACTTTCTACCTCTTTACATTTTCCATTTTCTTCCTCCCCTCTGCCCTCTCCCCCCCCCCCCCCTCCTCCACACATCCCTCGCCGCGCCGTCGCCAACACTGTTCTCCTCTTCCCTTCCTCCACATTATTTATGCTTCGACATGGAATCATATTTTTCAGCGGCAGATAACCATAGGATCAAACCCTTTGAGAGGGAGATCGACGTGGGTGTCATCGGATCAGCTCCCCTTTGTTGGCTGCTCTGAGACGAGGACCCCCAGGGTGGCTGAGGGTCGCGTCGGGGTATGTGAGAGACTGTGCCGCGGTGGAGGGCTGCTCGAGGGCTCCGTCGGTGGGCCGCAGGTTAGCACGGAGAGCGCGCAACGGAGAACCAGAAGGGAATCGTCGGGGTTTTAGCTTGGTTGAGGTTTGGATAAGATTTGGCTTTGCATTTTGATTGGTGTTTGTATTTTAATGCGATTTTTGGAAGGTTAGGTTCTTTAATTTGGTTGGGGTCCGTATTACGCTTAAAATGGCTGAAACGATCAGCAGATATAGTAGGCCGTGCGACTTGCGAGCTTATGGAAAAGAAACAAGAGTTCACTGGTATTCTGGCGATACTGGTACATGTGTTGTCGATGTAATACATGTGATGACAAAGGTTCTGTATCATTCTACCATCATAAAAAAAGAAACTTTGATGATGCAATAGCTACCGCAATATTTATGCGCGAAGGTTATCTCCACGTGAACTTGTAAACGCACAACGAAAGGATAACGTAAGGAATGCCTTATGCAAGACTTGAGGTCAGTATTAAAGAAAATTTGATCTGATATTTCGCTGATCACAGGGATCAATTGAGCTCATTGGCAAAATCGTTTTTTATCTCTGCACCACATTTCAACTGCGCGAGTCAAACATAATTCGTTTGCCTCATGGTGAGTCGAGGTTGAGAGACCTACGATATATATTCTGAACAGCACGAAAACATACACTGAAACGCCAAAGAAAAAAATAATAATGTTTAGACATTTAAATGCAAATACTGATATCTATTAATCGGCATTTATACTCATGCGTATTCATTTTATTATCATTCACGGTATCAGACTATTGCAGTTAATTTGTTTTTTTAGAGATATATACGTGTGCTCTCCTATATAATCTGATTATGATCAGAAGGGAGGGGGGAGAAAAGAAACACACCTATTACAATATAAGTATCTAAGAATCTATCACACCCACATACACGAATATGTTAGCTTTCTTAGGCAGACCATTCTCATTCTCATTCTCATTCTCTCTCTCTCTCTCTCTCTCTCTCTCTCTCTCTCTCTCTCTCTCTCTCTCTCTCTCTCTCTCTCTCTCTCTCTCTCTCTCTCTCTCTCTCTCTCTCTCTCTCTCTCCCTCCCCCTCCTGCGTCGTGGTATATAGATGTATTTCAGTATCTTTAGATGTCAAGAACCTAAAAAAATCCAACATTCTGAGAAGTTTATGATTTGAATTGCTCTCTTCTGTCATCTAAAACGGATTTATCTGTTTTAGGCGCTTAGACTTGAACACATTTTCTAAAAGATTCAAATACGTCTTATAGCAATTTAAGAAGGATCTA
>NC_091557.1:13666288-13678788 GCF_042767895.1 Penaeus vannamei | reverse complement strand
GTGTGTGTGTGTATTCCATTAATGTGTGCTTGTATGTGCATGCACACATACAATCACACATTAATAATTATCTACATTGTCATATATATAATGACAATTCTTATTATTACTTTATAGCATGTTTAATAATTAAATCATTTTAATTACCAGTAAGTTTTCAGAAATGCATTTAAAGTTGCATTATGATATATGGTTCTGACAATTAAATTTTTAAAAAAGGAATTTTCTTTCAGGAAGTCTCTACTGTAGAAGCATGAAGTTTATAAAAAAAAAAAAAAATTATCATTCTTACATTCTATACTTCACTTGAGTCCTTCCAAGAAAACAAAGGCATTTTAATGATCTGTCATGAACAAGAAAATCTTTTCAATACAAGAAAAACTTGAAGGAATCGACACCTCAAACAAATAGTTTCCATACAACGGACTTTATTGGACTAGATGAAACAATTACACTCCTCAAATTGATAAATCAGAAACACAAGTACATTAAGGGAACAAATAAATTCAAATAAATAGAAAATAATCAAACTGAGGAAAGATAAAAAAGAAAAAAAGAAAAATTCTAACCTCCATGACAACAGATAGTCAGAATTAATTTTTAATCATTTTTTGAAACAGAAATCAGAAATTTTATGTATTACCTTAAAAAATTTATATCCTATCTTATGAATACATTAAATCCTTTAGTCAAGTGACCATAAATCTTTTATAACATCTAATATATGGAATGCAACACTTTACAACACTAACTACTACCACGTTGCTTCAACAAGAATATATGTTCTACATAAAATAGCATTGATGAAATAAACTATTGCATTTTTTGCTAAACATATCACAAACACAAAAGTCTTCTCTTTGTATGATATAAACCATATGCAAATGTTTTCAGTCAGGTAAAAATCATTAAAAACTATTTATATAGAATTAATTATGATAATAATAATGATAATCTCAAAAATAAAAACATGTAATGTTGAAGTAGTGTTGCAAGAAGTACAAGAGCAAGATCCTACAGATTCTGATCATTGACACAGTAATGTCCACCAATAACAAGCATACTTCTTGACACAGCTCAACACCATACACAGATTGCATGTGCTACACATCTCAAATAGAAATAATAGAATATCTATACTGGCACTGTGAACTGGTTATATATTCTTATATACATTTACAATTGTAAACTATAGTGAAAATGAACATTTACCATAATACTCATGTTTTATTAATCTGTTTTGACTTTTTAAAGATTGAATCAAATCATTGTGCAATGAAATTGCAGAATACCAAAAATAGTTTATGATTACATAAAAGCATGTAAATATGTATGCACGTATGTATGTATGTCCATACATATATACAAATATTACACTGTAAGCTAAACCAATAAATCTTTTTTCTTTATGTGTCTGAATGCTTTAAAAAAATATCAGGTGCTATATGGAAAGTATTAGTAAAGCACCAGTGAATATGCGTCATTTGTCTTCACATTTATATGAAGTTTCAGTTTGTTCTTTACATCTTCTCATTCTTTTACTTTATTTTTGACTTTGTCATAAAATTAATATCTAAGGCCACTTCACCCAAAATGAATAAATATCAAAGTCAAAATATATCCATAAAGAAATAATACTGATCCTTTTTCAAGATCTTATTAAAAAAATGCAAAATAATCCCAAGTGCCTTATCAGTAATAAAGCAATTACCATCTTAGAATATAATATTTAACTTCATTACCACATAAGCAAAACTCACATGTAATTGCTTTTTACAAATAATGAAATAAATAAGGAATAACCTATGAAAATACAACAATATTACCCAAAGGCTACTGTTTACTGGGTGATTGGAACTAAAACCAATAATCAAGGTGGCCTCAAACGCACCCATAGCCCCAATACCCAAGTTTCATTGTATCTATTGAAATATCATTTTCTTAATCATTAAGTACAACCTATCCTTGGACAAATGGCAACATAATTTTGAGGTGACACTATCATAATCTGTATTAACCAATAAAAGTTTAGTTCTTTGTAATGCTCTAATTCAACCCTGAGATAAAATACAAAAAAAAGGGGAAAAAAAGAGAGAAAACTCTCAATGAGCCCTTTCATAAATCATTATAAAATATACAACAACGGTGGCTAATTTATCTTTACTTCTGCTAACTATTTTCATAATAAACCATTTCTTATTATAAGCAGGGCAATACTGGGGCAATTTTATAATCTATGGGCGTAATGCTCACTTGAAAGCTATATAAGAAATATTCTTACTTTTCATCAAGCATTTAAATGTATCAAGTACCTGCAAGACCCACCTAATGAACCTCTAAATTGTGATATACAGATAACAGATTCACTTTTTCCCTATATCCTATGGCTTGCAATTTTAGGATATATATAAAATAACAAAACTGCAATTTATAAAATTAGATACTGAAAAAAATCATCTTATTCAGCAACCAGATTAAAAGGGAATGTTCTATACAGAAGTTATTTCTTATTAGAAAATCCATAATAAGAAAAAAGGCTTATCTATCACTGGTACTCACATAGCTCTTTGGTCCTGCATTTGAGAATCTAAAACAAGCTCACTTTATCCAGATATCACAAATGATATTCAAATAAATTAAAAATGAAAGAGGCAGTGTTTCCCATTCTTATTACCCACACTGAACCTCTTCCCCTTTCTTTGGAAACTTTACAATAAGATATGACTTAATATGAAACAAAGTTCTTCTAGTCACTGTATGGCGTGTTCTGGTTTATACTCAGTTGATCACCAGCCCTGAAAAATGATAAAAAATACAGATTAGTTGAAAAAACTATTTCAAAAGCTACAATATACAACATTAAAATATATTCCTTACTATACAATTTTTTTTCCTACTGAGGCAAAGATGCACTTGACCGTTTGGTGATGACTGGCTGAATACAATATGTCAGAATAGCACTGTTGTATGTCAAATAACTATCATTGCTAATATGTTAAAAACAAATTAAATAACATAAATAAATCATAATCATAATATTGGTATTAATAATCTATCTACCTGTCTTCAGTAATCACCAACCAGGTGCATCTTTGTCCCAATACAGAAAATAAGTGTAATTACTATGCAGCATCACACACAAGAAGAAGCAACTACCATACATCGCACTAGAGTTTGAACCATATAAAACATCACAGGATATCAGAAGGTTGTCATTCTCAAAAAGGAGGAAAGTAGGGAGAAAATTAATGACTACGGTGATGGTTCGCATGATACGGAATCACCCTTAGAATTTTACCAAAAGGAATCGCGACTGTCTTGTTGATCTCTCTTTACTCTTAAGCTTCAAAATGAAGCCCAGGGTTGAAACAAGATAAAATGAGAGAGAGAAAAATTAACTTGCATAATTAACACCGATGATTTGTTAAGTCAAATAACTTCTACATCTGTTTTCCTCTTATTATTATGCAATTGAGAACATGAAGAAGTCTAAACAAACAACCTCTGGAACTCTACTTAAAAATGCAACAGCTAGCTAATTAGGTTAAGTCCACAGAAATTTAAGCTTACCTACAACAGCCTAAGCTAACTCGTCCAAGCTTTGGGTAACTTCCTCAGAGTCCACTTTCTTACAAGCACCCTCTTCCCTAAAATACCTAGAAATCTTCCTTGAATCACTCCATCATATAAAAGCAAAAATCACATTTTGAATTAAAGTTTTTTCTCCACCACACTTTATGGTGTGCTTCAAATGAAAGCTTCCATTTCAAAGCAAACTTGGGTAACAAGCATGCTTCTCCTTGAAAACCTTTTTAATTTTTTTAAGTTTTAAGAGTGAATGAGTGTACGAGTGAATGAATAGGTGTGTGCTGTGTATGTGGTATAAGTGCATCTCTGTGTGCACACGTGCATGTACGTGTGTGCACATGGTGCCTGTGCGGTGCATGTGCGATGCCTGTGCAGTGCCTGGGCGATGCCTGTGCAGTGCTTATGCGTTGCCTTGCAGCACCTCTGCGATGCCTGTGCAATGCTTGTGCAGTACTTGTACAGTGCCTATGCAGTGCCTGTTTGGTGTCTGTCCAGTGCGTCTGTGATGCACTTGCAATGTGCATGCAGTGTGTATGCTATGTGCATGTGCTTACATGCCTGTGTCTGTGTATTGTCTATGGGCCTATGAATCATTGCTTATGTGTCATTCGTATACTGTTTGTGCATAAGTCTGAGTGTGTGAATGTAATGTATTGTAATGGCTCTGTATTCTGTTTATATCTGCATGTGTGTTGTCTGCATCAGTAATTATATGTGTCCACTGTTGTAAACTAATCCATTTTGTGGCATTGTGATATAGAAACAGGACAAAACACAATATCACATCCTCATGGAAAAATGTCACTTTATATAATCAGACACATTAGTTCAAATCACATTAGTAAGATCAAACGAAATGAAAGCAATACCAGTAAAAGTATTCTCTTATAATCTTACTCAATTGTTTAAATACAATATAATCTACAGGTGTCATATACTTTGTAGCATGAATCAAAAACCCAAAACGGGTATTACATTGCCTTTATTTCATTTAACATTCACAAATAACAATAGTAAACATTATAAAATCTGCTACCCAACACTGTTGAGCAAATAGTACTGTGAAAACAAATTCAAGATGTAGAGAAATTTTAACATAGTGTCAAGTTAAGCTGAGCTGTTCGGTGTTGTCATTCAATGCAATGTATTGTACTGGCTGTGTTATTATGTGTTTTATTGAGTATGATCCTACACAGCAAACATACAGTAGCAAAGTGACCCTTGCTATTGTATACATCTATCATCCACCCAAGCCTTGGGAATAACATTACCCCTACAACCCTTCCCCACAAAGATGTAATATCATATCACCCACCATTTACGGGTAAACTGTCCATTTCTACATTCACTATAAAATGCTATTTTCTGTTGATCTGGGCTGCAGAATGTTGCATCACAATTTGCACCTGTGATGTGTGTCATTTTGTATTGTGTTGTGTCAGGTTTACAAGGACCTTCATTCTTCCAGTATTTAGCTATGTGCAGCATTTGTAAGCTTCATCTACCTGTACCCATTAATTTATAACTGCAGTGGGCACAGGTAATCACATATATAAGCAAGATCATAAGCCCTCTTATTTCTTTAAATGTCAATATACATATAAGAATGGCTATTCACATAGGTGCATGGTGAATTACGGGGTGGAAAACAATCAAATTTTTCCTCCCTATAGAATAAATGTATTCTGTAGATATCATACATTTGCCTACAGAAGGGAGGTGTAAGAATTCAAGATAAAAAGAAAGAAAGAATTAGATTGAACAATAATCATCAACTATGGTTACATTACTATAGCACTCTTACTAGAATTAGGTATTACGTACTTGGGACATGGTCCTAGCAATGTAAATAACCAGCTGTGCTTTCCACAAGCATTATCAACTACAAGCTATCACCTCTAAAATCCAATACTTGCACCCAATGTATCCTTTAAGGGGATTGTCATGAGCATACATAATCAAGAAAACAATTCTGGTATGATGAAATCAACCATGGTGAATTGCTATAAGAAAAAAAAAAATCCAATCAAAACCTTCCTTGCTCTTAAATGAGTTCACACAAAAGTTATTAAAAAACAACACTCTCTCTTTTACATCCTTCATTCTTTCTTGATCCTATATATAGCAACAAAGAGTTTCTTTTAGGAATATGATGTGGGAAGTCATTCTGCAAGTCACAATTTTTTTTTCTGTTTAGGAAAATTACAGACCAAAAACAGACTTCTTTTACACCTATTTCATAACTGGTTGAGCACACTCATATTTCACCACAATTATTAGCCAGTTGCCCATCCAATTTACCAAAAAAAATTGACTATTAAACCAACTTTTTTACATGACAGTCCCTTTAATTTGTATTCTACGTGCTTTTCACAGTAAATCTCCATCACCAAGACTGCAACTTACCTCTTCCCAAATTTGATGTGGATAATAAGGAAAATGATTCCAAGCAGGAGACAGATAGCTCCCACTGTGATGTATGCAATACCGAGGAAGTTATTTTTGCCACCTAAGAAGCTGGTTGTGGAGAGAATCATTCGCTTCTTGCCACCAAATGAATCCACTGGGTAATTGTAGTCAACTTCCAAATAGTAACGATCCTATGAAAAAAAATGAGATAAAGTTTGATCTAAGGTTGATGCCAGAGATATAAATGCTAACAAAATAATTACAAGTGATAATTCTAAATGATGAAAATTCTGAACTAAATTCTTTATATTTAAGGAAAATTTAATTCCTACTCTCCTTGTATTTTCAACTAAGGATAGAAGTGCATCATGACAATCAACTGTAATTTTTGCAAATATTTTGATTTTAATATTAAGCCTTCCTGTGTGTAGGAAGAACAGAAAATGAAGAGGCAAAAGTGGAATAGGAAGAAGTGACGCTGAAGGCATAGCAAAGAGGTGGATGAAAATACCTAAACATCATTGTGGTTAACTGATCAGAATCTAAAATTTATACATACTGCAGGAAGTCCATTGATGAAACCCTCCTGGCTGTGGTCAATTTTACGGTAGAGTTTACGGAAGGTGGGAAAAGCTGCACTGCGCATCCAGACAATCAGGTCCTCATTCCTATAGCCATTATTATCAGGGTCATCTGGATCAAGCTCCCATACACTACGAGTCCAGTAGAGAGGCTTTACAGTGTCTTTGAATGCTGTAAAGAAATGCAATCAGTCTTTTAGTGTCTGCCCTTTGTACTTGCACTGCCATACCTTACAAATACTAGTAAAACTAACAGAAATTAAGAATAACGATGTTCTTATTAATTTATAGGAATAATGACCTCCTATTGCTGATGAACAAAATATGATATTTAGAGAATGTATGGAGAAAGAATTTGCCTCTACACCTTTCTCTACCCCACTTGGTACTTCTCACTCCCATTCACTCTCATCCACTCATACTCAAATCTTGCTCGTTCATGCTCTCTCACATCTACCACATAACACTACTGCTCAGCCTCTTTCACTCCTTTGTTCAATCAAGCTCTAATGTTAGTCTCACTCTTACTCATGTTCACATCCATTTTTGATCAATCACAGTCATTGTTGCTCACTATCACTTATTAACTCTTCATATAATCAGGAAAGAACAGAGACAACACGCCTCTTACCACCAGTCTCATTCAAGGCTCCTTCGGGATTTCTAAATTTCAACTTCCGATCTGAGGGCCAAGCAATGCCTTTCTTGATCAACTTTATGTTTTCACTGTCCTTTTTCCGGAACAACCTCAACGTGTCTGTGAACAAAATTTGCAAGTTAAGAATATAAGAATATACATGAAAATTAATATCTCCACAATACAAGAGATGTATTTGACGGGTTTCAAACGTATCTTTTGTATTGTAAAGATATCAATTCTCATTCATACGTTTTCTACATCAAAATCAATACTTGTGATGTATCTGTCAATCTGTATAATAATATATATCACAATACGAAAAATAAAAAATCTTTCCATACCATTAAACATTGAGTTAGCAATTGCTCCACAGGGTGCAAAGATTTTATCCTCAGAATCAGTTGCAAAAGGCTTGCAATCACTGTTAACTGTAGGGTTTACTCTTCCCAACAACTGATCATCATCCCTAGACTTAACATAGCGACGATGATTCTGGTAGAAGTTATCCAAGCCATAGTAGAGGTAAACCTGGAATATCGTAAATCATACTTTAAGTCATCTCTAACCTATAAGCTGCAAGAATTGCTATCTAATACATGCATAAATTATCACACACTATTACTTGAAAACTACTGGAAATAAACACCATCAAATGAACATTTCTTACATTTTTTTCAAAAGTTTCTGAGATGTTGAAGCTAATGCGGCATGTGCAGACATCGGTAGTTTCTTTTATAACCTCTTTACACGGCCTCTTTGTTCCATCAGCTAACTGATGGGTGATGCTCTCACAATCTGTGTACTCCAACTGGAACTCTTGTACCTTTTGAAGGAATAAGGGTTTATGAGTCTTCCTAGTTATGTTTAGAAAAAACTATACCCAGATGAGACCATATTACCACCAACATATATATGATATATTTCTCTTCAATATCATTAATAACCTTTGCATCAACCTCATCTTCTCACAATCCCCATAATTAAGGCTTTACTCACGTTCTCTGAGAAGTAGAGGAGAGCCACCCCCAGAGGGATAAACAAAAGACCAATGAGGAAAAATGCCGGAAGGACTGTATCAGCTGTGAGGATCGGCTGCCATGCTGGAAGTCTCTGCTGCTTAAATTTCTGTTTAAATTTTGAATCTGTGCAAAAAAAAGCAACATTAATTCCCATTCATTTTACATCTAATCAGGTCTTTGTCTAACAGTATTTCCAAACTAGTACTCCGATATTATTCAGCACTTCTTTTACATCAAATAAATTTACATAAAATAAATTTTTAGAAGTAATGTACAAACCATTTTTCCACAATCATACTTTATAAGTTTAATAATCCTAAATCAAGTTCAATGATACTATATAAAAAGCACAACATTACCAAGCTTTCGTCTCTTCTCTTCTGCAGCTTTCCGTTCATTGGAAATTATTCGAAATTTTAAATCTTGAATCTGAGTCTCAAGGGTAACAACTTTCCTCTCTAATACCCTCACATTCATGACAGCCTCTAAGTCCTCAGCAGGCATTGCTTTCGTATTTGGCACAGTAATTCAATACCAATATACTCAAGTGTCCTATCACCTTACTTAGTATAAACTACTATATCATTCTTGGTCTAATAAAACCTACAAAAAATTGGAAATATAGCAAATACTAGTACGTCTTAATTCATGGACAGTTAAATGAACACTAAAAACTCTCCATATTCCAATAATTCATAACCAACACCTCCACTCAATTGGTTTTCAAATAATTCTCTAAAGAATGTATCAAATCTAAGACTGTATCAAACTTGCGTCAATATTCTCAGATCAAATAAACTACAAAACACCCCAATAAATTACACAGAAATCAATGTCATCTTTACATATCTTGCTCATTACTTAATTCAGCTAATTGAATAAAAGACTGCAACATCTAAATCACTTTTGATAAAACTATCACAACACTACATCAAAAAAAATTAAATCAAAATAAATAAATAAACAAACAATAATAATAATACTAATAACTGCTACACTTTTTACAAGTGTATATAAAAATAAATTTATATCTTGCGTCGGCACAAAAACAAAACCACACCACCACACGGCACCCTGACAAGAGGCCTTCTGATTTCCCATTCCCCCCCAACACGGTCCATAACTCTCTGCCCTCCCCTCCAGGAGCCACGCCCAGCCAACTTCCCCTAATGGCCCTTGATAGGTGCAGTGGGGTCACACAAACTCCATGGTGTAGCCTACATGGTAACTCAGCCCAAAGGTTGCCAGCAATGTATAAATGCTACTCATCAACATTTGAACACAAAAAAAGTGTAAAAAAACAACAACTCTCAAGTGGAAGAAAAGACTACCATTTAACATCATTAACAATAATAAAACCTATTATCATACCTATAATAATAACAATAATAATATTAATAATAATGATAAAAAAAATATAATAACAATAACAACAATAGTGATCATCATCATCATCATCATCATCATCATCATTACTATCACTATCACTTATCACTAATAATAATACTATTATCATTATTATCATTAATATTATCCTTATTATTATCATTACTATTATCATCATTATCATTATCGTTATTATCATTATAATCATAATTATCATTATAATGATAATCATTTTCATTATCATCATTATCAATAACATAATAAAAAAATAAAACTAATATTGATGATGATGATGATAACAATAATAATAACAACAATAATAACAACAATAGCAATAAGAAAAACAATAATAACAATGATGATGATGATGATGATGATGATGATGATGATGATGATGATGATGATGATGATGATGATGATGATGATGATGATGATGATGATGATGATGATGATGATGATGATGATAATGATAATGATAATGATGATCATGATCATGATCATGATCATGATGATGGTGATGATGATGATGATGATGATGATGATGATGATGATGGACGATGGTGATGATGATGATGGACGATGATGATGATGATGATGATGATGATGATGATGATGATGATGATGATGATGATGATGATGATGATGATGACGATGACGATGACGATGATAAGAAGAAGAAGAAGAAGAAGAAGAAGAAGAAGAAGAAGAAGAAGAAGAAGAAGAAGAAGAAGAAGAAGAAGAAGAAGAAGAAGAAGAAGAACAACAACAACAACAACAACAACAACAACAACAACAAATACAATAACAACAACAACAACAACAACAAATACAATAACAACAACAACAACAATAACTAATGATAATAATAATCATCATCATCATCATAATAATAATAGCAACAACAACAATAACAATAACAATGACAATGATAACTATGATGATAATTATAATAATAATAACAATTATTATTAATCAATCAATCAATAATGACAACAATAATAAATTCTATAATAACAGGGATGATAGAAACAGTAATAGTGAAAAAGATAGAAAATAATAACTATCATAATATTGATAATGAGGGCAAGAATGATGATGACTGATCATCATTACAAAGATAATGATAATGCTAACACTGATGCTAATGATGATTACTCATAATAATAATGAATTAAGAATACCATAGAGCCAATCCCAATGAAGCTTATAAATACAATGAGCTGAAAAATATTCATGACAGTATACTTCACATCAAGATTATTAGGAAATAAATTAATTAATGATGATGATGATAATGATAATCATAATGGCAATAATAATTATAACATTAGCTTACAATTACTATCATGAGAATAATTTGCAACCTGCACAACTACCTAACACTCACTATCATAATTGTGATAACAGTGATAGCAAGATAAAATATACCACTAATACAAAGGGGCCATACACATCAAAAGGATAAAAAAGTGAAAGTGAGGCAAAACCCACAAGGACATGACGTTGTTGCACTGGGCTCTCGGTAAGGGCAGAAAATATCAGCCGAGGGAAGACCTTACCTTCCCATTGTTATCTTCCCAGTGACTCCCAGTGGATCAATAAGCCACCAACCAGCCAAGGGGGAGAATAGAATCAGCAGGACAGAAAAGGCCAGAAGGGGGAAAGAGGGTTAAGGATGTGGAGGAGGAAGAGGAAAAGGATGTAGGAAGGAAGCAGAGGGGTGGGGAGGTGGAGTTGGAGGTGTAGGTGGAGTTGGAGGTGTAGGTGGAGTTGGAGGTGTAGTTGTAGTTGGAGGTGTAGGTGGAGTTGGAGGTGTAGGTGGAGTTGGAGGTGTAGGTGGAGTTGGAGGTGTAGGTAGAGGTGAAAAGGGGGGGGGGGGTGGAGGTGGAAAGGGGGGGGGGGTGGAGGTGGAGGTGGAGGTAGAGGTAGAGGTGGTGGAGGAGATGGAAGTGGAGGTGAAGACAAATGTTGAGGGGGAGGTGGAGGTAGAGGTGGAGGAAGAGGTGGAGGTAGAGGTGGAGGAAGAGGTGGTGGTAGTGGTAGAGGTAGAGGCAGAGGTAGTGACAGTGGTTGAGGTGGAGGTGAAGATGGTGGTGATGGAGATGGAGGTGGAGATGGAGGTGGAGATGGAGGTGGAGATGGAGGTGGAGATGGAGGTGAAGGTGGAGGTGGAGGTGGAGATGGAGGTGGAGGTGGAGGTGGAGATGGAGGTGGAGATGGAGGTTGAGGTGGAGGTAGTTTGTTAAGATAGAGAAAGAGAAGGAAGAGGAGAAAGAGAAGTAGAAGAAGAAAGAGGAGAGAAGAGGAGGGAGAGGGAGGGGTTCGTGGAAGGTAGAAAGGGCTAGGATGGAGGAAGGAGGGGTTAGGTGGAGGAGTGTGGCATTAGGAGCATGAGGGAAAGAAGAAAGAGGAAAAAAGGAAAGGAAAGAAAAAAGACTAAAAGACTAAAGAAAGGAAGATGGAATAACCAAACACAAATAAAGAATATGAAAAGGAAACACCATTAAATGAACAGAACTGCTAATGGAATCTAGTAAAAAGTAGGAGCCTTCTAATCAGAACAACCAGACTGAAAATACTTCCAAAATAAAGCTGATCACAAAAATGTTTCAGCACCTACAAGTCTCATGACCACACCCCTTCCTGCAGCCATAAAAAACATATTGAGTCTCACATCATGAATATGAAAATGAGCCTTAATGGAAAGGGTCTTTAGGCTCATTTGCTGTTTGCATGTGTAACAGGCAACACATCTAAGACACATTTCCATTGATTATGTAAATAGCATTGGTAAAAATCTGTATAAAAATTAAAGGAATTTATTTTTTAATCCTCTATTAAATTCTAAATATAGCAAAAGCTAAGGCAAGTAATTGC
>NC_091557.1:13651288-13653788 GCF_042767895.1 Penaeus vannamei | reverse complement strand
TCGAGGGACAAAGAACTTATTTTAGGCCTAGAACTTTTTTAATTCATTGGTAACCAGGGACAAAGATTCAGCTATTTCTGAAGGAATGTTAATAGTTTGAAAAAGTTACCAATTGCCAAATCCTTTTCCTCTACATATTATCAATATAGATATGCATCATAGCAGGTGATTAATTCCCCGAGCCATCATTAATCGCTAAGCATGTGACAGGAGATTAAAACATGGCACGAGGGAGAGGCGGGATAGAAGGCTTCTGCGCCGCCCTGTAGAAGCGAGGAACATTGGAACCCGACATACCGGATGTGACGTCACGGCTCATGGCTGCTGTTATTCAGCAGGAGTGAAACAAACAAGGCTGTGTCAAGGGGGAATTATCAGAGCAACACAGGGCGAAAATGGTGGTTCTTACGCTGAAGAACTTGCAACAGCAGACCTTCACTATAGAGATCGAGCTGTCTGCCACGGTGAGTGAAGGGAAGGGAGCCGGGCACGTGGGAGAGGCTGAGTGGCGGGGCAACGGTCTAACTTTACACTATGGAGGCGTCCTTTACGTCCCTGGGCTCAGAGGAGGGGCATGTCTGCAGGGAAAGGATGCAAAGCACACGGCAGGCTACAGGTGAGAAGGCCTGGCTGGAATAAACGAGTGTCATTTGCGAGCAGACGAGTGGTCGAGGCTGGAGTCTGAGGGAATCTCGACCCTCGCCTCTTGACTCGTGTGGGAGGCCTTTTCGGGGAAGTTCAACGCTTTTAGGTGCTTTACAAGGGCCTTTTAGGCGTCTGAGAAATGTTCCAGGGGTGGAGAGGCCCAGTTTCGTTTGTGACTCGTTCTTGCGGGCTGTAAAGGAAAATTCTCTTTGCTTGGCTGTGTTCATCTCAAAGCTGCTTTTATCTGACTGAAGATATAAATTTATTAATATCTGTGATTAAGTTAGTTGGTCTTGAATGATAGTTTGATATCAGAGAATTCAGTCTAGAAAGTGTATATTAAGTATGATGATATGAAGTGAAGACAATTAGTTCTGGGCAAGCCACAAGTTGAATCCAGCAAAACCAATAGTCACAGCGTCAGTGCTAAGAGTTGTGTGGCGCAGCTCCATCCCTGTCATATATTAGTAGAAAAAATTATCAACCAAGAAATGAGGATTGAACGCAGGGTGCCATCAGTGATTGGAGAGGAAGATCTTAAGGTAAACCATTTTGTCTTTCCATATTTCCACCCATATTTGAATCTCTTAACTACAGACCTTAAAGGAAAAGTTTTGAAAAGATTCTAGCAATTGTGTTACTGAAATTATTAAGCAGTATATTATTTTTGCAGTAGAATCAGTGTTGTTAATGGTAAACCTGTGATTTGTTTCAACATACACCCCAACAAGATGTATTTTATGCACATTGATCATGGTTGCCTCGGCACATTATTCTGCTATGGTGTGAAGGGTTACAGGTAACCTTGAGGCAAATATATTCTGAGAGGATAGGTTTTGGACTAGTTCCTTGTCTGATGATAAACATTCGCATTGTATATCTCGTATCCATTGATATATCACGGTAGTGACATGCGTCTTCACTATGTAAGAAATCACTTTGAAATTTGTTGAATAGTCACACTGCTCGATGCCCCTAACACTAAGCATCAGTAAGTCCTTGCTTTTGATTGACGTTGTTTAAGGGTAGTTTTCATTGGTTATCATTTTAAATTAATTAAATAACTAGCAATGGATTTTTCTGGACAAATGTGCATCATTGTTGCCCATGCAATCCAGGATAATGATTATTAATGCCATGGCTGACTGACCCTCACACGTGAATAACAGCGTTTCACTTGATGTGTAGTCAAGCATACTATGTAGTTGTTTCTCCGTGGCTGTGGTCAGTGAGGAGAAACATCACCATTAATGTATTGATACAGCCTCTTTATAGCTTCTTTACCAGAGCATTCTTTAATGCCACAGCTAAGAGCATAGAGAGTGAGATGAATTAATGCTTCCCAGGATCTTACTTTTTCCCTAGAGCAGCTGACTCCATGCATACCCTGGCCTGTGGTTTGTTATGGGGCTGGGAGCTCCCATCACAAATTGGCTAAGCCCATACATATCAGTGAAGGATGTAGGTTGAGATAGTTTTTTTGTATTCAGCTTGTGCACGTTATCGGTGCCATATTTTCTATTATGAGGGTCACATTGTCACATAATTAAACTGTATCTAATAAACTTCGTGGATGCATTGTTACTGTCAGTAGGCCTACAGGACCAAATGTCTTCAGACCATCCAGTTTTGAAGCTGAACTTCACAAAGTTCTAGACTGTCCATATGATTATCATTTAGAGGTTAATGTCCAGGATTTAATTGATTTATTTATTTGATTTTTTTTTTTTTTTTCCCTTAATGACTATAAACAAGGTCATATCATATAAATGGAAATTACTGTAGACAGGTGCATATCATATAAATGGAAATTACTGTAGGCAGGTGCATACCATATAAATAGAAATTACTGTAG
>NC_091557.1:13615213-13628288 GCF_042767895.1 Penaeus vannamei | reverse complement strand
ATACAAAACCAGTTAAACTTACTATGCCAGAGATCCATATATTACTCCTACTTTTGCATTGCCCACTCTATTGTCATCTAGCAGAGCAGGTTAGGTTGCATATTTCTGTAGCCTTGCTGCTATTTTGCTACCATTTTGAGAGAAGAAAGAGGAGAAAGAGGGGAGTTACTAAGTGAGCATATACACAATTCTCCCCCTGGGTGTTTTGAATGCACTGCATAAACTAATTTTCTTGTGTCAATATACAATGGTAAGGACTGCAAAAAGTTGTATGTAAATGGAATTAATGGAAGCATTAAAAAGTTGCAAAAAGAACAAAAGTGTTTTATCCTGTGACTTTTGCCAGAGGATGCATCGATATTGGAGGCTTTTTTTCTTTCTTTCTTTCTTTCTTTCTTTTTGTACTTTTGAGGATGAATCTGTGGTTTCAGCCAGGTATGTGTGTCAAGAAAAAAGAGCAAAAGGAAAGGATTAGTTTGGTGGATGGGAAGAGGTCTCTGTTAATTCAGTACTGATTCTGCCATGTTATACTTTACAGAGGATCCTTTAAACTTCCTTCGATCGCAGCCTCAATTTGAGCAGATGCGACAAATGATTAGGTAAGTTACATTTGGGATGGTGAGAAATGTGTTGAGTCTGAAGTAAATAAAGTGGCAATAAGCGGAAAGGAGGAGCCCCAACACATTTTTCCAATGAAATATGTATAAGTACACATAATTTTCCAGGTCCAATCCATCATTGCTGGATGCATTCATCCAGCAAATTGGCCAAACAAATCCGCAGCTACTTCAGGTGATCCAGCAAAACCAGGAGGCCTTTGTGCGTATGCTGAATGAAGGTGGCAGTTCTGGAGGTATGCAAAACTCTTCTGAAAGCACTAGACCTTTTGGTGAATGTTGTTCATTTATTTTTTTCTTTGATGTGGTTCTTAGGCACTGAGTTATGAATGTTTTTGGATAACAGATGGATTATAGTATCTTGACAGCTTGTAACTGGTCTTCAAACAAATACTCCAAAATGCACTTATCAGCGGACTTTTGTTTTATTTGACTTCCTTTTTTTCTAATTCTCTCTTTCTCTGTTTTATTCATATCTTGTTTATGTTTATTTCTTATTATCCTTCTCCTTGTTATATTTATCTTCCTATTCCATATTCCCTTTCTTCATACATTCACACATAACCTTAACCCTAACCATGGTGATGTTAATACTCATCTACATATTTTCATATTTTTCTTATATTTGTCTCATTCTCCTTTTCCAATATTTTTGTGATCTGTTTGTAAAAATATGATGTACGGTATTCTCACTGAAAGTAAGATACTCCATAGTTTTGAGTAACTGATTGTCATCAGTAAAATTTTATTTGTGATATAGCTTGTAAAGTTTGGGACTTCTGATTCATTACTAGACAGGTCATAAAGGCTAGATGCTCTATGATGTTATATTATTATATGAAATATAGTGGGAAGAGCTCAAGATATGTCTATTTATCTAAAGTAGTAAAAACATGAAGAAATACATTTTTTTCCAAATTGTTGTGAACTCAATATTATTCTCATATGATGTAGCAGGGATTAATCTATACTTAAAGACCACCCACTTTCATTTCAGGTGGTAGCACAGGAGGTGGTAGTGGTAATCAAGGTGGAGATGGCAGTGGTGGCCGTGCTGCTCCTGGACAAAATGCAATCCTTGTCTCCCCTCAGGATAGAGATGCCATTGAAAGGGTAAATATAAATTATATCCTTTGTTGCCTGTAGGATATTCAGCAATGGTTTTCTTTTGGGTGTTACATACAAGCTAGGAGTCTTAACTCCAGTTATTTGTCTTTATTGATGTAAAAATAATTCTTGTTATGACCTTTGACAGTTTGAAGCTTCTAAACCTTTTTCCCAAATTCATTTAATTTTACATTATCATCAAACAAGTAATAAGTTATAGTAGTTGCACCCCTTTACAGCTAGTCTTTATGTGAATACAGATTTGCTGTCATATGCAATGTAAACTGCAAGTAGTTTGTACTTTCCTTGGAAATATGCTTTTCCTGTAAATGAGACTATAATTTATTTGGAATATGGAATAAGCATATTATTTTTCCTTTTCAGCTGAAAGCTCTAGGTAATTTCCCTGAAGATGTGGTAATCCAAGCTTACTTTGCCTGTGAGAAGAATGAGAACCTCGCTGCAGAGTTTCTCTTCAGTCAGACTTGGGATTAGGTTATACTTGTACCCTCTCTTTAACAAATTATAAGTTAATTTAGAATATGAAATCTCTTGTTAAGTGCACAGCTAAGCTATGGGCTGATTTCCAGTGGCTTGTTATCTCGAAATTGTCCAAAGAAAGTCAATTACAGATTTTCATATATCAAAACCTGAGTTCATACATGTTAGGAGACCCTGTGTTTGGTGCAGGTAACTGACCAGCACTAACTGTTATGTGGTTGTATGCTTCAAACACCTATGCTGCCACTCCTTTGTGTATATAATGTGTGTGAGATCGCTTTCATGCAGATTCAATATGTTACTATTAAGAGGTAAAAAGAATTTGAGTTTTAATTACCTTGTCCTATGCTACTGACATGACACTGGTATCAGCTGGTAGTGCACTGTCCAGTGATAGTGGGAAAGTTTTATCTGAACTATTTACAGGGATTCCATCAAACAATATTTTCTACTGTTTGTGTTCCCCATTTATGACTTTTTAGTCTGGATTAACCTTAATAATTTTTTGAAAGAAAAGGATTTAAGTTGCATCTTATGAGGTAATTTCAGCCATACATCATAGTCTTCATAGGTGATATCCATTATGACATAGAAAAGATCAGACAAATACAAGACTCAGGTTTGTGAAGGCAGTGACATCATATAACTATGTATTCTATCTTTTGCTTTACACACATGTATGGCGTAGCAGCTGGCTTGCCCTCTGAGTAAAGAAAATTGCAGCAAAAGGCTTCTCTGTGAGAAACAAGATTTGTATAGTATTACTTGCTCAATTTTCATAATGTTTTGCTGTCATTTGATATTTGTATAAAAGTTTCTTGAAAGTTTCATCCTTTAAATTTGAGATAAGTTATTAAATGTGGGACTGCTATATTTTTTGCTTATGTTGGTAAGATTTTATGGTGAGCAGTTTTTTTTTTAAACTGCCAGCAGTTTCCTAATAAGGTATTCTTGTCCTGTCTGAAGCTTTTACAGCACATTAGCAGCACACTTATGAGTGAAACTGAGAATTCATGTTCATTATTAAGTTTCTGTTAGAGCTAGTTTCCCCCCTCCCTCCCCCACATCTGTCCTTTATGCATGGAATGTTGCTTGAGGCATGCAGTGCAACATTTGCTCTTAAAACTTCCTTGAAGATTCAGAACACATACAAAAAGTTATATTTCTCTGAGCACCTGCAGATATCTAGATGAGGTTAGAAGAAAAAAAGTGTTGAGGGTAAGTAAGTAATGGTTAATGTCATAAAACAGCAGTTTAATGATAGTGATAATGACTCTAAAGAGAAAGGATATCCATTCAAAACAAAGACTAAGGTGTGTAAGAAATTTACCAGCAAAATAATTTTAACTTGAAAAAAATATGGGTTTCCTCTATATATTCTGTCCGAGCTTCTGGCGCTCTCTACTCATTACCTCAGCTGCTCATGAGTTCTGCCATTGGTGTGCTAAATGCCAGAAGCGTTAATATCACCCAGATAGAATAAGTTGCCACTCATGCTCTCCCTAGGCCTTACTTTAATAGGGAAGCATTTTGTAAAAATATTTGTTAATATTTCTTGTGAAGAGGAATACAACCAGCAGGTTAAGTTATCGTTTCTTTAACCTTTATTGTGAATTATGATTTTAACCCTACACTGACGGTGCCAGAATTTTCTGTGGCACTCATTCCGGTGACTACTGGCAACCATCCAGCCTTATCTGCAGGGCGTTCGCTGTGTACAGCCGGCCCTTCCTGTTCACTTGCTAGAGCGAGACATGAAGGGTAGGCTTTCCATGACGACAATAGCCGTGCCCGTCAGCAGGGTGCTAATTGGAAGTAGATGCAATTTTTTTTAATTTTGCTTAATTCTTAGTTTGTTGAATTAAACACATGCCATTCTTCTGTCTTCCTCCCATTTAAGATCAACAGGTGAATCATATGAATCACAACTGAAGGTGATAGTTATATAGAATCAATAGTTTCTGTTTATTTCCTTTTGATGAGATTTATAGTACTGGTGATAATAAGACAAATAATCATGTACAATAATAGCAGTATTCCAGTATGAATTCTTGGCCCTTATGTTGAATAATACGAAGATATTAATAAATAGCGCATCAGAATGCTGTAACATTTTATAATTGATTATGTATTCTGTAATACACCATTGAGTTCTTGTTTGAATGTTTACCATTTTCTCTCTCTCCATTTTGTTTGTACTGCTGCTTCTCCCAGATAATATGTTTTGCCAAGACAGTATCATACAAGTAATTGCCATATAAAGGGAAAAGAACATTGTAAGTTTTAATTTCAGAAAAGAATGTATTTTCTTTTTTACAATCAAACATGCATCTAATCAGAGTAAAAAAAGAAAAAAAAAGTTTTAGTCCATGGTTTCACTTTTTTCCAAATTTTGCTCTTCATAATTAAGCAAAAATACTTTATTTCACAGCTAAATCAATACATTTAAATATTTAACCTTATTGCAGTCTGCCATATGTAATTATATAATCCTTAATGCCCTTATATTTTTTTCCTTGTATTGTTTGGGATGTTGGGTTTCTCATTTATCATGAAAACTGTTATGAGAAAAAAAAATTAAATCTCCCCCTGAGCAAGTAATATATAAAATAATTATAAATGTGTGTGCACATGCATATGCATTCTGTCAATATTTTTAGTTGGTGAATAGTTATGCAAATTATATAATTTCCATAAGAAATTATGGAAAGCAACTCGATAATTGACCGCTAAAGCACCACTTCCAGCTGTATTACAATAACCCAAGGTAACATGAAGTCAGTAGTTTACCTATTTTCACAGAAGGTAATGTGTGGATATGAATATCTATCCCATGCCACTGCATAAATCCTATATAACAACACTATAAAGGGTAAAATAAACTTTCAGCTGAATTTCAGTTTAATTTGTTTATGCACAAAGATTATACATACACTATCTAGTGATGTCTTTATAAAAAGGGAAACCATCTTTAAATACATCCTACTCAATGGTTATTCAATAACCTTACATTTGGTTAATACTCTTCACTATATAACATTTTACATTTACAGTTAATAGTTTGTACAATATACAATTTTCATTACAAATTATAATATACAAGAGAATAAATCAATAAAATATTGGTAATACAGTACACAAAATACACTAAAAATAATCTCTCTATGAAACAAATTGCTTGCGTCTATTTTACAGTATGGCTACACAATCTGAATTTGAAATGGGCACACAGTAGTTATTTCCTAATATGAACAAAAACCTGGGCAAAGGAAAGTGTCATACAAATTTCACAAAGTGATAAAATGAAAAAATGAATAAAATAATGTGATGGTAATGATACAGTTCTCTCTACCCTATGGTGGGCCACAGTACCAATGGTACCTCTACAGATAAGTGGCATATCTGAAGACATGCCTTTCAGACTGGATGCATGACTGGTCAAGGACATGGTCTTCCTAATTCTGAATGAATAAGGGATTTCCACTTGTATAATTTCCATTAATCCTAATTACTGTTTGGTATATTTAAATCCCCATAATACTCTTACTCCTTTGGTTACCTATTTAAGTATCAGCAATTCAACAATAAACAGCGAATATTTGCTGATACACATCATTCCATATACAATAAATTACTCCTGAAATTCATATGAAACAGAGAAGTTACTTCTTTGGTCATCCTGTCTATGGGTGATTTTATGTCTGTTAAACTGATATCTATAAGAGAAGGACTGGTCACACACTTCACATGTATAAGGCTTCTCTCCAGTATGGATTCTCATATGCTTATTAAGGCTTGATGTTCTGGTGAATCCAGCATCACAGTGTTTGCATCTGTAAGGCTTTTCACCAGTATGTCCTAGCACGTGTCTTCGCAGGTCACACTGTTGGTGGAACCTGGCATCACATGATCCACAACCAAAAACTTTGTCTTCCACTGCAACAGCAGCTCCGGTATGCATCTGCTGTCTATGTCTGTTTAATGATGATTTATTTGTGAATGCCATTCCACATCTTGAACACACGTGCAGTTTCTGGTGTTGGGCCTTATGCTGATTAAGATATTCAGGCGAGGTAAATGCTGCACAACATTCTGAACAACAATGTAAATCTGGGTGAGCTTCCAACATATGAGTCCATAAGGTACGCTTTTGTGCAAAGGACTTAGCACATACTGAACAATCTAAGGGTTTGGCAATAACTGTTACTCCCTTCTCTGCTGTCAGATCAGAACTGGTACTTTCTTTGCTTGAGTCCACATGTGATAAGAGATTAATGACATCATTACTTAGAGCTGTGTACTGGATGGGTTGGGCAGCATTAGGCTCTGTTAGCTGTGTTGTCGTGTAGGTAATAGTGCCTGTACCTGAAGTAACATCAGAGCCTGCAGCAGGTTGGATCATTAGTGTTTCTCCTGTGGAACCACCAACTGGCACACTAAGAACCTGAAAAATAAAAAAAAAGTTTTTAATTTTACTTTTAAAAGATGGAAGTAATAGTAATCTTTCATCTACGACCACAAGATCATCCTTTAAGAGTAACAAGAATGGCAAGATATTACTAGTGAGCAAATATCATCCTACTGTTTTACAGAAGTTGCTTGAAATGAATTCTTATCCAAGATATTTTAAGAATCCATATTCACTATTAATAATTATTTTAGACATGTGCATGAATCCCATCTCCATCCTGAAAGACTGATACATATCATGCCCCCCCCCCCCTCACACAAAGAAGATGATGAAGATGATAAAAAAAGGCAACAGTAAAAGTTTCATAATAACCTACAAAAAAATAATGACTGCAAAGTTTTTGAAAGATTTTCTCTTATTAGCATTATTCTAGTTTATGACATAATTATAATTATGCTGATAAACAAAAACAATAATAAAGGTAATGAATTGGTAATGATATAATGATATTGATAAATGATGATGAAAGCAATAACAATAATATAAATAATAAAGGATGATGATACCATGTACAACAACCATATTAACCCATTACCACTGGGTCCCTAAACGCGGGTTTGTTCTCGCACATTGACAGTTTCCCATTTTCAGGTAATGTTAGCCACTTAAAAGCTTATATTTTGATATTGTTATTATTACTTTTTTTCTTCTTTTCTTTTCTTTTCTTTAATGAATATTTACTTTCCCTTTAAATGCTATTGCCTAAAAGTTTCACCATAGAAATGATGCCACTACTCTCAGAGAGAAACATGCACCATCCAATGAGACGATGGTGCGGGAATGGTCATGATGTGATGCCACTCGCTACTTGGTCCACAATAGCTGTTGCATGTACTTACATGCCACCCAGCAGCAAGGGGCTAATTAAAATAAAATTAGTAACAGTAATAAAAGCCATTTTCCAAAAAAACTCAAGAAACTGGGTTAACATGTGAGATAAGGTACCCCTTATAATTCACCCCACAATTTAATAAAACAAACCAGTGAATGCATCCAGTGCCAATGGGTTAATATCTTTCATCTCAAGTATTAAGCTGATTTTAAAATGTTGAATTTGATGGCAGGAG
Source organism: Penaeus vannamei (assembly GCF_042767895.1). Lineage (NCBI taxonomy): Eukaryota > Metazoa > Arthropoda > Malacostraca > Decapoda > Penaeidae > Penaeus > Penaeus vannamei. The sequence continues at coordinate 13,620,525 of NC_091557.1, read as the reverse complement.
CAAGGACATGACAGGAATGTTAGATGTAAACAGATGTGCTTGAATGCAGCAGATTGTGATGATATAAACCTGTGACACTGGAGGAAGGGCAAGTGATGAAGAACAGGAAAGCAAGATGATGAGGTAGACCTAGACATATGTTAATGGTTAATGGTTAAAAGCAATTAAATGTGCTAGACATCAAAGGTCATAGAGCACTATAAAAAAGTATAGCAACGAGAAGGGTAGAGTTAATGAGTTATGAGATTAAATGTATTACACGTTGTCATGCAGCACTGCAGGATAGTATGGTATTGAAAAGGAAAAAGAGTATGAAAATGGAGCAGCCCAGGGATTAGTAAAAGGGGAAGGGGGGTTAAGGGCAAATAGATGCAATAAAAAATACGTCTGAGAATTTCAGTGTACAATTGTATGAAAAAAAATGAGTGATAAGGGTAGAAACAGGTGTTGGAGAAGTAGGAGGGGAAGAATTGGGGAATGAGACAAGGGATCAGAGAGGAGTTTCAAGAGGGGAAGGTTCCAGAGAAGGGCACTATTGTGGCAAAAGGGAGTCCTGTGTATATCCATGAGGGAGCGGAAGGGAGGGTTGGTGTAGATGGAGCTGGGGGATAGGATGTGTTGGGAGGGAGTGGGAGGAAGGGGTGTCAGGGGGAACCTTATGAGGAGGATAGATGTAGAGGGCATAGGAGGTTGAAAGGATGGACGTCATGATTGGGAATTTTTTAATGTATTCAAGAGTTTCTGAGGAGGTGCTTGGGGAGGTCTGAGAAATGAAGGTCTTCTGAGCACGAAAAGAGGGGATAGACATCATAGGAGCAGGTGAGGTTGGTATAGGAGAGGATACAGGAAATGGGGTGGAATGGTTAGATTGTTTGATGCAATGGGTAGAGTGAGAAAGAGGAAGGTTAGGCACTGGGGAAGTGGTAGATATTCAAGTGTCTGGGCTTAGAATGGCAAAATAAATTAGACTGGTAGAAGGGGGGGGGGGGGGTTAGAAGTGGTAATGTAAGGAGTAGGAGGAAGAGATACTAGGAGAGATGTAAAAACATCCTGTGGAGAAGGGAGATTGGCAAAGCAAAGGACAGCACTGGAGTAAAGAGCAAGAGAAAAACATTGCCAGTTAACTTCCTGCCTGGCTTTGCATACAGTGAGTCCAAGTGACATTTATCCTCCTCCTAAGATTCCCCCTACACCCCTTCCTCCTACTCCCTCCCAACACATCTTATCCCCCAGCCCCATCTACACCAACCCTCCCTCCCGCTCCCTCATGGATACACATGGGACTCCCTTTTGCCACAATAGTGCCCTGAGAACTGCTACCTCAGGGCAGTGTCAGACAGGTCAAGACTCTCCGATACATACTTCATGAGGGACGTCATGTCTATGGAGTGTAATTTTGGCAATATTGGTATAAAACTTTTGGTGGCCTCTGGTAAGAATAGTGTAGCAAAGTATTGACATTGTATAATAATCAGCAAGTTAGGAAAGTAGGGCCTTTTCACAGTCTGACCAATCTTTGTCATACACAGGGCATTCAGTTGGGATGATGGAAACCATTCTGGTAAGAGTATTAACCCTATCATGACAGGGCTGGAATTTTCTGCGACGTAATCATTATGCAAGTCTAGCCTTTCTGGCAGGGCATGTGCTCGCTGTAGCAAATCATGACTTACCATCACATCATAGTAATTACGTCATGGCGGCAATAGCCATACCCATACATAAGGGGAAAGAGTCATCTGTATGGTCACGAAATTCATTATCCAGTCCTCTTCACTTTAGTTTTTTAGCTAGATCAATAAAATTTTTAAACAATGTGTATGGATATGTGATGCTTGATTACAAGAAATTTGATTTTAAAAAGCTGCATAATTTTTTGCACTAGAAAAAAAAAAAAAAAAAAAAAGTGAGATGATAGAATTAAAAAAGTATGTAATGGCTTCCTTCTAGTGAATAGTACTGCAGTTTCTTTCTGACCAGAGTTAGTCAACAAATAGGAGCAACAACTATAGCATTTATGTAAATCTATCTGAAACGACAATGTTTCAGTTACCTTGCAAAAAAGTGACTTTTTTTTTGTCAGAAAATCGCCATTAAATTTTCAGTAAAAAATGTATTTGGTGGAAATAATGCATGACTTAGCTACAGTTAGTAGATACGAACTAGACGATCATTTTGCAACAAGAAATATTAAAATTGTGTAATTCCATACAAAGTTATATTACTTTCAGGCATGAAAATATGATTTTGAGAAAAGAGCAGTTTTTGTCATTCATCTTCATTACCCCATAAAGGTCATACCAACGATTACCAAATGTGAATATCTACTTAGACAATCCCTTGCCCTTTAATAGGAGTCCTGTGGTAGAGGGTCAAGTTAGTCAGTGGGGCTAAACAGGGGATTACCATGCTCATGGCTCCTTGAGGCCATTTAGGATTAACCCAAAGTTAGTCTTTTATCATTTCAGGATTGTTCTCACATCTAAGGAAGTAAACAGATGGGGGGGGGCTAGACATAGGATGATAGCCATGAAGGTCTGACAGCCTTTGCTCCAATGCTCAAGACTAAAGGATATGGAGGAGAACAAGCAAAGGACTTGTCCAAACTCTGTACACTGGGAAATGGATGTTAAAATGTTTTTTGTTGTTGTATAAGAAGTACTATGATTCTTATTACAAACAATATCTACATTACTCTTACCTGACCATCTGCTCCAATTGTAATCTGATCATAGCTGATATAGGCCCCTTGGCCAGGGTTTATTACAACTGCTCCATTGCTTAACATTTCACTGGCCTCAATGTAGATTGTACCCTCTGGTGTCATCAACTGACTAGTGCCAACCAGTTGACCGGCGGTGACAACTTGCCCACTAATCATCGGCTGACTAACTAATCGCCCACTTCCTTGGGCACCATGTTGGCTTATGGCAGTAACCACATGGCCACCCACTACACTCTGCCCAACTGACGGAGAAGCTTGGGTGGCTGAAGCAACTACTGGTTGACTGCTAGACCCAACAACATTTTGTGGTCCTCCTTCCATCTGAGGAACTACTAAAGATGAAGCATCAATGGTTACAGCACCAGTGGCTTCTTGCAGGCCCTCACTAATAGTACTAGGAGGAATGGAACCATGAGCCACGTGTTCCATTGATAATTGAAGCAGGGAGGTTGCACCAGTGGCATGAGCACTTGCAACTAGATCTGTGTTAGTATCACTGTCATTTATCTTTGATGTACATCCCTTATCATTATTAACAATATTGGCAGTTAAATCACTCATTGCTTTAGTTTCAACTCCAGCATGATTATGAGGTTCATCTGGGCCATGAGGTACCTCACAAAAGCACCACGACTCCATTCTTGCCTTTTCAGTTTGTTTACTTTCCTGAGACTTATCAGCTATCTTCTTTGGTGATTTCTGGCGAGCTGCTGGTTTCACATCACTGATCGCTACATCCACATCTATAAAATCACCCATGATAAAATCAGGATGCTCTGGTTTAACCTTTTTCTTTTCAGCTGCTTCTCGCAGACGTCTACTTATCCTAGTTGGCTCTACTGTTGAGGCCTTAACTTTTCCTCCTTTCACAGGTTTTGGACTATTACTTGGATTTGGGGCTGGTTTACTTGAATTTGGGGCTGGTTTTGATCCTGATTTCTTTCTTTTCTTTTTCTTTCCATCTCCTGCTAACTCTGGTTTATCATAATGTACTGATTTTATGTGTCTTGTCAGACCAGTTCTATCTGTGAAATTCATATTGCAATGCTTGTAAGAGCACGTGATTGGCTTTTCTCCAGAATGAACCTTTAAGTGTCTTCTTAAGTCATCTTTCTGTGAAAATTTGGCACTACACTCCTCACACTTGTGTGGTTTGTCACCTGTATGTGTCATTATATGCCGTTTCAGAGCACTACGCTGTGTAAACATTTGTTGGCAGCTGTCACATGCATATGGCCGTTCGTTATTATGAATTCGTTTGTGAGCAGTCAAATGACTACCCTGACTGAATGAAGCTTCGCACATGTCACATTTGAATGGTTTTTCACCAGTGTGGGTTCGATTATGTACACGCAAATTGCTCTTCTGAGTGAATGATGACCCACAAGTTGCACATTTATATGGCCTCTCCCCTGTATGACCTCTCATATGAATTGTAAGACTATTTTTATGTGTAAATGATTGTAGACACACACCACACTGGTATGGTTTTTCTCCTGTATGCCTTCGCTGGTGAATAATCAAGTGATTTATTCTAGTAAATTGTCTTGGGCAAGAAGCGCAAGTATATATCCGCACTTCATGTGGCTCCTGCTGAGTTTTAGCAAGACGCCTCTTCTTGATAGGAGGTGTGTCAGGAGGGTTGGCTGGAAATGCTTCACTCTGGATTTGGATATCCCCAGTAGCAGGATTATTCACTGTTAAACTGTACTGGAAAGTCACTTGAGGATCAGCCTGAGGTTCTGATAAGTCTTGATGTTGATCAGGTTGTGGCTGCAATTGTTGTGGCTCTTGGTGATGGTGGTGGTGTTGGTGATGCTGCTGTTGCTGATGTTCTTGGTGATGCTGGGATTCTTGCTGCTGCTGGTCTTGTGGTGGTTGCTGCTGCTGCTGATGTGGCTGTGGGTGTTGCTGTTGCTGTTGCTGTTGATGTTGATGTTGATGTGGCTGTGGGTGTTGCTGCTGTTGTTGTTGTTGTTGTTGTTGTTGTTGTTGCTGCTGCTGCTGCTGCTGCTGCTGCTGTTGTTGCTGCTGCTGTTGTTGCTGCTGCTGTTGGTCTTGTTGGTCTTGCTGAATGCCTGGTATAGCAAATACCTGAGGTTCGGAACTTATCTTACTGTCGCCCTGGTGAGAATGTGATTGATGAAGCTGCTGATGATGAGATGGTTGATGGTGTTGTTGATGATGGCTTATTTGGTCTAGTGGGTCTTGGTGATGGCTTTCTTCATAATGATGGATTGGTTGCGGGTAGTTAGTGTGATACTGTGGAGTTTGATGATATTCTGTCTGAGTCACCTCTTGAACAGCCACAGCATCTTGGTTTTGTTGTGTTTGTGGTTGCTGGAGTTCTGTGTATGTTACTTGCTGATGCTGGGGTAGTGGAGCTGCAGATAGAGCAGTGGAAGCAGGAGGGTGAGTCGCTACAGTTGTTGTTGTGCCATCAATCATATTCTGTGAACCATTAGGAATGTTTGGAGTCTCACAAAAGCACCATGAATGCCACTGACCAAAACTCCCTTCCACATATGTCAGCACATGTGACTGATAATTCTGACAGTTGTTAGCTGGTCTCCCTGGTCGAGGGGGT
>NC_091557.1:13563824-13581324 GCF_042767895.1 Penaeus vannamei | reverse complement strand
GTGTGATGGGTTTAGTTTACATTCAATGTTCGGGATCATCATTAATTTTCTTTATACTCCTAGAATACTTTAGCTTTCCGGTTTTGTCTTTGAGAATCAGATGATGCGAAGAAACAAATTTACAGCCTTTTTTAATTTCTTACAGGAACGACCCCGTAATAATCATGATAGGTCACCATGAATTACAATAGCTGGAAATACAATTCACTGTAGGTCACACTGATGATGGCGCAGTAGTTGGACTGGAACTCAGTTCCCCCGCGATTCTCAGTGATGTAGATATCCCTCGTTTTCTGTGGTATGCCAAAATAGAAAACGTACTTTCACCACACAAACTAATATATTTTATATATCACGGTCTACCAGTGCTACTGAAGTTTATCAGCATATATCGAACTATTTTTTCTATATTCAGTTTAAATTTATTGTGTCCAAAATGGTGTTAGGGTATATAAAATGCTAATAAATCTTCACCAATTTACTTTGCAAAAATATAGATAGATATTCAAAGGAAAAATATATATTCTAATTATGTTGAACTTATGCTGTCGGGCATTATCTGAAACGGTTCTTCGTTTTGATTAGATTCACCCTTGAAAGCATAGGAAATACAGGGTTTAGATAAATTTTCAATTCGTCTGTCATTCTCATGATTTTATCATAAGATTATGTATACACCCGAACTCTTTTTGTTTATATATATTATATTTACACACATACACACATACAAACACACACACACACACACACACACACACACACACACACACACACACACACACACACACACACACACACACATATATATATATATATATATATATATATATATATATACATATACATATATATATATATATATATATATATTTATATTTATATATATATATATATATATTTATATATATATATATATATATATATATATATATATATATATATATATATAAGAGAGAGATGAGAGAGAGAAAAAACGATCTACAAATTTCAGCCATTCGTTTAAAGAGAGAGGAGGGGAAAGAGAGAGAGATTAGTTTATATGTTTTTTTTTTTTCAAATTACTTAAACAACTTGAAATATAAACAGATATAGACGTACTGCACTTGCCTAAAACATCCTGAAATGCACTTTTGTCACTTTAATGACGTTGATACTTTGTTCTCTGTATTGCATAAACTAATTCATGACATTTGTAACATTTGTATAGCGTATCTTTCTCTCTGTATCATAACTCTCCTTTTCCGTCTCTCTCATATACCAAACATTATGGGAAAATATATACTGATTTACAACTAAAGAATGAGTGATTTTGATACTTTTAAAATCTATCGAATATTGAGGAATATCTGAACTTTGCTCTGCCAAAAATAAAAACCAATGTAAAAGTAGTATGTAAAAAAATACCTAGTAAAATCTTTCCACCCCTGCTCGGTCAATCCTGGATGTCTGCTTTTTTCTCTCACACAGACACACACACACACCTACACAACATAGCACTCAGCCGCTTTCTACTGTCCCGCACATACATGGGTTCCGATTTTTATCGGATGGTGGCAGCACTACCCTATATGCAGGTAATTGTCGTGCCAAAAATGTTACCCAGGTAAAGGTAAAACTCAGGGTCATATGATTAATGGTATTACTACACCGGAACGTGGCAAGGCTCTCTGTCAGTCGCTTCTGACCTCTCTCTGCTTAGGTGAACTAATTAGACTGGGTGAAACAACATCACCCTTATATCTGACCCACACTAGCGGAAGCAGATGTCACAGTGGGAAGCTTGGCTTAGTTTATAATCAAACACAAGCGGGGCATGGAGCCCTCATAGAACCATTTGGCGTTGTCTGTGAGCTTGTATGCAATATGCTATGCTTCCCATTGCGACATCTGCTTCCACTAGTATGAGTCAAATACAAATATGACATGGTTTGACCAGGCTATTCACCCAAGCAGAGAGATGCCAGTAGCAACTGACGTTCTTGACACATTTATCACTGTCCACTCTTGTATTGTGTTTATTGTACATGTGTGTAAACATGATAAATAGTAAAATTGTATACAAGTATCACTGTCTACCATATATAGATTAATAGACATAGTGGTGGCAGCGGTGGGATGCTTGGCTTGGTTTATAATTAAACGCATGCCGGGCATGGAGCCCTCATGGAACCACGTGGCTTGCTCTGTGGCTTGCATGCAGTATGCTATACTCTATTTCTCTCTCTCTCTCTCTCTATTTGTATCAACACACACACATACATATATGTGTGTGTGTATATCACTGTCAATCTCTCTCTTCTCTTGTCTTTTTATCTATATATATATTTGAATATATGCATTTGCTTCCTTCTCTCGGTTTACATTTTCTAATTCATCATGTTTATATACAAAAAAATGAGAGAGAGAGAGAGAGAATGGTATGCACGATGTAAAAGATTTGGAACATGTAACATTATGGAAACATCACAGGCCGATGGTGAAGTGTTGGTACTTTGAAATAAAGGAGGTAGTTTTATGAAATGTATAATAATGACAGTTGCAACGTTCTTACTCTCTTCCTCGTCCACCCACCCCCGTTTCTATCTCTCATTTCTTCATCTTCGGATGGAGTGAAATGAGAGACAGGTTATAGCAAATTAACCATGCTTGAATTCCTCTCTTTTCCTTTCCCTCTCACTCTCTCTCTCTCACCCTCTCTCTCTCTCTCTCTCTCTCTCTCTCTCTCTCTCTCTCTCTCTCTCTCTCTCTCTCTCTCTCTCTCTCTCTTTTCTCCTCCCTCCCCCCCTCTCTCTCTCTGCCCCAGCTACGAATGAAGTGAAATCAGAGATGGGTTATAGCAAGTTAACCCTGCTTACATTACAAATATTGAAATAGCGTTTGGGCCAGATTTTTATCCCTTTCAAAAAACATAAAATAAGAATCATACGCACATACGCTCCCACAATCACACGTGTAGATACTTTAACATACTCTTTTACAGACGAAATCTGAAATGAAGTCCATACGCTTTGCCAACTGACCATGAACCGCTCTGCATTCGGATGCAGTAGCCCGGCGCTGAATTACATCGGCCCGTGATACCTTTGATTAGCTGTAATGTCGAGGGGAGTGCAATTACGTCTATTAAAGCCTTTTGAAATAAAATCCAGAATTGGATATAAGCAGAGTGCCGTTTTACATACTCGTGCATGGGGGAGTTCGTAAGCGAGTTAGCGCAGACTGACTGTCGCTTCTACTTTGAGTCTGATCAATACAGCTCCTGAAAGCAAACTTCTGCGGCGGATGCCGTAACTGTCCGGGTAAGCACGCTGAACTTCAGGCCAACAAGCACCAGGTCCTTTTCTGCACACACACACACACACACACACACACACACACACACACACACACACACACACACACACACACACACATATATATATATATATATATATATATATATATATATATATATATACGTATACATATATATACACATACATATATATGTATGTATACATATATATGTATATATGTATGCATGTATGTATATACATATATAAAAAGAGAAAGGGGGAGAGACAGGCAGACATAGAGAGAATGATTACGATGCATACATTCACACACACACACACAAACACACATATTACATATATGGATATATATATATGCATATTAGTATGCATGTATATATAAATATATATATATATATATATATATATATATATATATATATATATATATATACATATACATATATATATATATATATATATATATATATATATATATATATATATATATATATTCATATGTGTTTATAATATATATAAACAGGAAAGGGATGGTGCACATGAAGCAGGGAGGATGGGATGTGTTGCGAAAGAGTGGGAGGAAAGGTGGATGCCGGGAGTCACTTTAAGTGTAGCAGGAATGGTAGCAGAGAGATAGGAGGATGGGTGAGATATAGGCATGTAATCTTTGGTTATGATTAGTTTTCAATGTTCTCTGGATTGGTGTTTGGATGGGGAGGTCTGAGAGGGAGAAGAGGGGACAGACGGTTGAAGGGCGGAGGAAGAGGGAGATGTAGGAAAGAATGAGGTAGACCAGTGTTGTCCAAACATTTTTGCCTACTGTACCCTTTATAACCTTCCTGTACTGTTACGCCACCTCCCCCCTTCCATCATGGATAAACAAACTATTATTTAGGATAATGAAAATACTATACTGATTATGAAAGACTCCATTGCGGGGGTGTCAATAAATTCTAATTTATGCATGAATAATAAAGATTTGTAGAACATGTGATGTTTCTGTGTGTGAGTGTGAGTGTGAGTGTGAGTATGAGTGTGTGAGTGTGAGTGTGAGTATGAGTATGTGTATGTATATGAGTATGTGTATGTGTGTGTGTGTGTGTGTTTTCCTTGTTTGTTCACGTACCCTTATGATCTATGTTGCGGACCCCAGTTTGGACAACACTGAGGTAGACGATGGGGTGGAACGTTTAGCTTGTCTGATGCGATGAGTCGAGCGAGAAGGGGAAAGGATAAGGACAAGGAAAGTAAATATTGGAGTGCATGGATTTAGAAAGGGACAAAAATTTGACTGGCGCAGGACTTCAACTTGACTCGAATTTGTAGGCAGGGCAGCCCCTATAAAATACATTATGGAAGACAACATAATTGTCTCATGTGCGTGATTGCGCCGGGCAATTTGAACGCTCATGACCAGGTTAGGCATAGAGAGAGTAACGAGCTGTGGAGCCTGTGCTTGGCAGAGCCGCCGACACTTCTGACCTTATTGGGTAGGGATCGGTATGGTCCGACAGGGCAGGACTCTCTACCAAGATAAACTTCATTAGGGAGGTCATGTTTACGGAAAGTAATCTTGGCAATGTTGGTGTATGACTTTCGTCGGCCTCTGGGAGAATTGCGTAGCATTGCACTGACATTGCATCATAGTGAGGTTGACAAGTAGGTCGTTTTCATAATCTGGCCAATCCTTGACATAGACAGGACAATCAGTTGGGAGATGGAAACCGATCACAGACGTAACTGCGATAAGACGTGAACGGTCGTTCCGAAACGGCTGCGCAAGTAAACTTTGCCTTTTTGTTTTTGGAAACGTTGAAATAGGAGAGTATTGTCAGAATAAGGGGCTCTAGGGGAATCAAAAAAGCAATCCCACAGTTAAACTGAAAATATTATTTTAAAGATTTGTAAAGGTGATTGTAGTTGAGGGACAAGGACGTGAGGAAGATGGAGTGTTGTTGAACAAGGTAGTACTACAAAAGTAGACGGGAAAGTGGACAGGAGGAGGGAATATTAGTGGTAGAAGAATGGATATCGGAAGGATGGGTAGTTGGAGTTGAAGGGGATGTGTTGTCTTAGGAGGGATTAGGTGGAAAGGGTGTAGGGGTGCTATGAGTAAGAGGGGGATGGATTTCAGGAGGATAGGTATCGGGAGGATGGATATCGGTGGGGGACGGAATTGAGGGGGTTAGGTTTTACTGAGAGGGAGTAGGAGGAAGGGGTGTAGGGGGAATATGAGTAGGAGGGCAATCATTTCAAATGTGGAGGGATCATGAGTTATAGAATTTTGTGTCTCGAGCATATAGCTCAAAATGTCTTCCATAGTTTCTGCAGTGGAGTTTCTTGGAGAGTTTTGTGAGACAAAGGTTTTCTTATGAGGGGGGAAGAGGAGACTGGTGTCTGAGGAGTAAAGGTAAAGGTAGGTGGAGGTGAGTGTGCGGTAGGGGAAGAAGAGGGGAACGTTTCGTCTGTCTACTGCGGGTAGTTCGGGGAGGGAGAGGGGGTGGTGTTGGGGCTGTACTTGAGATTGGAGCTGTGGTTGAGATTGGGGTGTCTGGATTTAGAGTAAAAAGAATTTGACTGGGGGAGGTTGAAGGTAGGAGTGGAAGTGGGGAAGTAAGTAGGTATAGGGGAGGGTGTAGGAACATCTTGAGGTGGAGGGGGAGGGGCAGAGGAAGCGACATTACTGGAGTAGTGAGTATAAGAGAATAATCCTCGTCGGCGTGCTTCCTGTCTGACTTCATGTAGAGTGAGACCATTTTCTATCTGAGAGTTGCTACCTCAGACTCGAACATATAATTGGGACAGCCTCTATAAAATACATTATGGGGGCCGCCGCAGTTAGCACATGTGCGTGTTTATGCTGGGCAGTTTGATCTGTTTTGACCGGGTTGGGCACAGAGGAGGCATCGGTCTGTGGAGCTGTAGTTGTTGAAAAGATGGCCAAATCGCTAACAATTTTGACATTGACGGGGAGGAGGTTGGTATGGTTGAACAGGGAGGGATTGTCCACCAATGTAGATACGAATGGGAAGGTCATGTGTACCGAAAATAATTTTGGCAATGTTGGTGGGTTTCTTTCGATGACCTCTAGGAGGAATGGAGTAGCAATGTACTGATATCACGTCCTGGTCTTTGAGGCAGCCGAGTAAGTCTTCTCCACAATCTGACCAATCTTTGGTATCGACTGGGCAGTTTGCTGGGGAGATAGAGACAGTTCCGGTACAAGTATTAAGAGTTGGATGAGGTTCTGCAGGGATGGGGTTGCCAGAGAGATCTGTTAGTTTTGATAACGCTATAGCTTCAGCTTCAAAACTGACTGTTACGAGACGGGAGCGATCGCGTCTGGTACGGAAAGGGACTCTGTCTACATGTTTTTGGAGACATTGTTGAAAGAAAAGAGTGTTGCCTGAGTAAGGAGCTGTAGGGGGGATCACGAAAAATCGGTCCCATTTAGCTGGGCTAAATAGAGTAGTTAAGATATTTGTAGGGTTGGTGGTGGTAGAAGGACGGGGGCGTGTGGAAGCGGGAGTGTTGTTGAGGGGGGTAGTATTACGGAGAGATGGAGAATAAGGCTGTAAGGTAGTAATAAGGGAGGTTGGAGTGTTTGATGAAGAAGGTTGTAGGGGTAGAGTTGATGAATTTGAGGAAGTTGGGAGGGTAGGAATGTCTTCTGGAGATTGAGTCTCTGCTTGGGTGGGTAATGCACTAGTAGGCATTGAGGAGTGGGTAGTAGTTTCAGTGTTCGGAGTCGTGGTCAAAGGAGAGCCTGGGGTCGGGGAGCCGGTGGGGCTATTTGATGAAGGGACAAGCCTCATTACACCTAATAGGACTATTGCATCTTCATTACTGGCCATGGGAAGCCTTGATTATGTAAAGGGAAATAAACAGTCCACCCCCAGTGCCCTGTACGGGGGTAAGGGCTAGACAACTAAATCGGGAGTACCGTGCCCATAGTTCCCGCAGGCTGTTCAGGACTGGCACAAAGTCAGCTTTTCATCCTTTCAGCGCGGCTCTTATACCTTAGGAAGTAGATAGTAGAAGGGATTGGAAAAGGGACGGAAACAAAAAGCTGGAGGGGAAAAAGACCATGCAAAATTAGTTGAGTCGAGGGCTGAGGCCCTAGACAGGGGAGATCCCTGCATTGGGTCTGTCTCCGTCTCCTAAGCCCCCCCCCCCCCCCCCCCGACAACAACGGGCAAGGGATTGGGGGGTGATAGGTTGTGTTGGGAGGGAGTAGAAGGAAGAGGTGTAGGGAGAATATGAATAGGAGGAGGATGGATATCGATATTAGACGGAGTTGAGGGGGATAGGTTGTGCTGGGAGGGAGTAAGAGGAAGAAGTGTAGGGGGAATATGAGTAGGAGGGGGATGGATATCAGCAGTCTCTTCGAGTGTAGAGTTGTGGAAATATGTCTCAAGCATATAGCTTTGAATATCTTTCATAGTTTCTCCAGTGGAGTTGGTTGGAGAGTCTTGTGAGACAATGTTTTTCTTATTAGGAGGGGAGTAGAAGACTGGTGTCTGAGGAGCAAAGGTACAGGTAGGTGGAGGTGAGAGTGTGGTAGGAGAAGCAGGGCTGATAGTGCGGGGAGGGAGAGGGGATGGTGTTGGGGCTGTATTTGAGATTGGAGTATCTGGATTTAGAGTGGCAAAAGAGTTTGACTGGGGAAGGTAGGAGATAGAAGTAGAAATGGGGAAGTAAGTAGGTATAGGGGAGGGTGTAGGAACATCCTGGGGTGGTGGGGTAGGGGCAGAGCGAGCGACATTAGAATAGGGAGTATGAGAGAAACCTAGTCGGAGTGCTTCCTGTCTGGCTTCACGCAGAGTGAGACTTTTTTTGTATCTGAGAGTTGCTACCTTATACTCAAACTTGTAAGTGCCACCATGGAAGCCCCGCCTCTGCATATATCATATATACCTTTTCCAGAGTGCCAAAACCAAGTGTATAAGGGTTAAAAGGATTGGGATCTGGTAACACCATTGGTCTGCTCTTGTGTGTTGAGATATATATATAAGTTGCCTTGTCCCTTCTGTTGATGTACATACAGAAGGAAGTGCACCTCACAGACAGGGGCCATTACTGGTGTATGGGTCAGTTCCAGAGTTAATGCTGACCAGACAACACATAAAAAGGACTGATCTGAGGACTTCTAATAAGAAGCCTTGACTGTTCTAGCTATGAGTATGTATTATGTGCACTCGTGTATAGATGTAGATATGTACCCAGATGTTGTAGTATACTTTAAGCATTAGGTGACAATTACAAGCTTAGTGTAAAATGTATTCTTTCTAGTTATAAAGCATTGATCTAAGATTGTAAGTCAAACATGGATTGTGACAATGACTATGATTGCTATTGTATTGATTACAGGTTTGATGGAATCACAATAAATAGTGAAGTGAATATGATGCAGCTGTTTCAATCACCTTAAATTGCCACAAATATCCTAGGTGCATAAAATGGCACTTACAGTGTTTATCCATGTATTGCCAGATCATGGACCGGATAACCAATGGCTGGACAACCAAGGGACATTATTTATTTATTGAAAATTAACATCTGTCATTAGTGACATATCCAAAATATAGCAATGGGTAAGGCTTGGGGGCTAAGCCCTCGGGTAAGTTTTTTGGTTTATAAGGCAATGTTTATGGATTCCCAGAATGGATAATGGTGAAAACAAATAAATGTGCCAGACATCAAAGGTCATACAGCACAATGATAAAGTATTGTGGGGAAAAGGCTAAAAATTAGTTAACAATTACGACAAAACAAGTCAGATGTCAAAGGTTGTAAAACGTTGTAGTTTAGTATGGTAATGAAAAGGTAAATAGGGAAGAGCAAACAGAGTACAAAAGCTGTTCAGGACTAACACAAAGCCAGTCTTTCATCCTTTTAGCATGGCTCTCACACCTTAGGATGTGGACAGAAGAAGGGGATGAAGAAGATAAGGAAAAGGAAAGGGAGAGAAGAAAAGATGGCATGCAAAATTAGTTGAGGCATGGGCTGAGGTCCAAGGTTAGGGTGATCCCCTGAATTTACTGGCAAAATTATCATTAGAAACGTCTATTGTTCCTTTAATTGTTTTCCCGTGGTACATGTTTTCTCACTGCTTTAAGGCCTTTTTGTGCTATTTAAATTCATAATCTTTCCTTTTGTGAACTAAAATTTTAAATCATGCTTTTCTACATACTTATTTAATGTTTTATGCATTCTGATCAGTCCAATTTCTAATTGACTGCATTAACCACAATCCAAAGATCATGTACATGCATATATTCAGTATTTTTCATTTATGCAGTGATTTTCCTCTGATTATTTTCTTTCCTTTCTGATTTTCAATAATGTTTTCTTCTGACTTGGAGCAATTAATTTTTTATTACAAAACAACTAATAGAATAATAAGTACACAAATATGTATAGAAAAAAATGTGCAAGTATATACACAAATAAATTTAGATATATAAACCTTACATAAATGTAAAGTGAAAAAGTAAACACAACCTACCAATAAAAGAATGTAAAAAGAAAGAGAAACTCTTTTGATCTATTGTTTTAATATAAGACTATTTACAAATAGTGATGACGCACAAGTCTGTACAATACAAAAGTTGGAAGAGTAAAATCCATTAGTTTAAGAAATATATGACTGCAAAGATGTTGTCATGTGACCATTTTAGGAAGCGCATCATTTAAAAGTAAAAGCAATTTGAATCTAAAATTATATGAATACTTTTGATAAGACTGAAAAAATAAATACAGGGAAATTTAACATAATGATGTGCATTTGGTAAACAACTATAGGGAACTAATTCTTTGTGAATAAAGACAGAAAACAGTGTCTGTAATCATATTACAATACTCTAACATCACAAGGTATATACTGGAAGATTTCTTTGACACAACTGTTGCATGTATGTACCATAAAACTTGCTACACTGTATACCTGAATGTGTAAACTCTATGGCTCACATAAGCTGTTGTCCATTTTATTACTTAAGCATTGCCTCTGCATGACACTGTAAGTGATCCTGTTTTTTGGGTACTGAGGCCTCCAGTCAATCATCAGATTCTTATGAAGATAATGTTTCCAGGAACTGATGATTCTCAACATTATGTAGCTGATGATAGCAACATATAAAAAATATATATCATGTTGAAAATTACAACAACACAATCATTCCTCATACCTACATAAATGCAAAAAAGGTTTTAAAATACTGACAAATTTAAAATTACGATAAATAAAGAACTTCTAAATTATATATTATGAAACTAGTCCTCTTCAGACTTCTAGTCCACAATTCTTGTGGCAAATGGTACATAAAATAACTTTTTTTTTTATCATCACCATGAAGGTTTTTGGCCTTTATTCTTCCTCATAGTGATTGCTTGATTCTTACAATAAATGTTCAGATATCTTAGTTATAATAACTTTCCTTATATATATAAAATGATATGGTAGTAGCTGATATAATTCTGTGTTAAGATTTAAAATGAAAGACGGGCTATACAAGTTGGCTGCACAACACTTCCCAGCCACTTCCTCTATAGCAGGAACATCTAAAACCCTTGAGACTAATAACAGGAACTGCACTGCACCAATCATTACATGGGAAACTTCTGAATAGGATAAGTACTTAGCTTTTTTTCCTAACTACCTGACAGTACAAGCTACACAGAAATATCTTGCATGACTTCAGATAGGGTCCACATCACATGATTCACTAATATAAAGAGGGTATATACTAGTTACACAGTTCTGTCGTTTGAAAATCACTGAATTTCATAAGACTCATATCTCCCTGCATTAGTGTGTTCACAATTATGTGTACAAAGTCCCTAGATGTGACTTTCAAGAAAAGAACAAACTTGGAGAGGATAATCATTACTCTATCAATAATCATTTTCATTGCAAGAATTTCAGAATGCAGGTTAGAGTCAAATTCAGAGTAAGATAAATACCACTGGAACAATTATAAATCAGAATTTTTTTTAAGATCAAAAGATTTTAAATTCTAACTAGAAGGGAGGGAAATACTGGGCTATATATGGCTATATTGTTGGTGGATCCTTATGGCGAAGGTTCCTCTGGAGCAGCTGCTGTTCCTTCCTCTGAATCCGATGGTGGTGACTGAGAGGTCCCTGCACTGCGCTTTGGAGAACGAACTGTGTAAGGGACCTCACGCCTTACTACCTCCTTTTCAAAGACATTGCGTGCAGAATTATACTTGGCCTCGTAATCAACTTGAGGGTCAGGTCTTTGCTTCTGATCCTCTTGTTGACCATGACGGACCTTTGCACGAGGACTGGCAGGAAGGACGGTAGCGAGATGGGCCCGATAGGAGTGAGGTTCAGATTGAGTTAATGGCTGGCTACTCGTTGCACCCGAAGTGGTGGACTCTGATGGGGGTGAATCAAGCGCTGAGCTGAGAGCTTCCTCCCGTGAAGTGAGAGTCGCCTCCCCTAAAGGAATGTTATATGGGCCTCGACTATGGTAACCAGATGAGGTGTCGGTTGAGGGTGTGGACTGTCGAGTATCGAGATTGTTTTCATCTAGTACAGCAGAATGTGCACTGCGATGGTCTGTATAGCAACCCGAATCTCTTCCATGGTCACCGCGGCGTAGAGCGGCATCAGTGGTTTCTAACATCTCTGGCAGATCAGGTTCCGGTTCGGAGTCTGCATCATGAAGCAGTGCCACAGCAGTAAGCAGTTTGGCACAAGTTTCAGGATCAGTAATGCCAAGGCAATCAAGATCTGCTTTCTCCACATCTCTAAACTGTTCCAAATCTTCGTAACCATTTAGAACAAATACCTGTAAAAGGAACCATATTAAAATCATGCCGAAACAATCAGATAAAGTAATAAGAAAGCTAACATCTAGGATAGGACTCTGTAGATTATAAATCATCAAAAATACTAAAGTCCACTATACACTAAAGTATCAAAAATCATTATGATTCTTTTGCAATTTTAACTAATATTCTCAGTCATAATAAAACTCTACAAGCATGATTATTTTCTATAAAAATAATAATAATAATTCATGACATAAAATTTATCTTATTCCCATACAATCACTACAGGTAAAAAGTAAACACAGCAAATGCCTATACAATTTTTTTTTTTTTTTTTATTTACAGAATTCACATAGGAATGGAAATAGTTTATAAAACTGTATACCCAGTATTACAAAAAAATTCTTATCCTTGCTGTTCAAATACCTGTATAAGATGCCCCAGATTGAGCCGTGTCAGCAACTCCTCTAACGTTCTGGCCCGGCCTCTGCGCGGAGTGGTCCCTCGCCACGGCCGATGGCGGCGGGCAGGGCGCTCCACCTCCTCCTCTACCAGGATGAACTTGAAATGACCAACCCGGCCATCCACACAGCCCTTCCAAAGGCCTGAGGGGTTTTTGGCTATGATGTCTATTATATCATCTTTCTGCAAAGGAATTAACGCAGGTGAATAAGATGTGCACAAAATGCAAGGTGGAATGTAAATGTTTTCTCTTCTCCATTTCATTTCTATTCTTATTTTTATTCTCTCAACTCCATGTCAGTCTCAAACTCCTTTTTTATTTCAATGAATGTGTTTATGCATTTTTAAAAAATGTCTTTACATTATTTATATTTCTTTTTTCTCCTTTTCTCCTTTTTTTTCCTTTTCCTTTAATTTTTCTCCCTTCTTTGCTAACAATTCATCCCCACTTCCTAATCATGCTCATTTATTTCTTTTCTTACTCACCCCTATCTCTTGGCCCTGTCTCATCCTCATTCATTTCACTTGATTATAATTGAA
This sequence comes from Penaeus vannamei, assembly GCF_042767895.1. Taxonomy (NCBI): domain Eukaryota; kingdom Metazoa; phylum Arthropoda; class Malacostraca; order Decapoda; family Penaeidae; genus Penaeus; species Penaeus vannamei. The sequence continues at coordinate 13,568,228 of NC_091557.1, read as the reverse complement.
CAAACGTGCAACATGCACACACACTTTTAGACTTACTCTCAAACTATCTCTCACTTACACATTTAAATGCTCACATTGCACCATTACATTTGGACTCCTCATAATCATACTTTTATCCTCTTCTGTCTCTTCCCCCTCCTCTCTTTTCTCTCCTTCCTCCTCTCTTTTCTCTCCGCCATCCTCCTCATTCTCTTCTCCCTTTTTTTCTCCTCCTTCCCCTCTTCTCCCTTCTTTCTTATCATCCCTTCTCCCTCTTCCTCTTTCCTAATTCCTCCCTCCTTCCCCTTCCCTTCCTCTCACCTCTTTCCTCCCCCTTCCCCCTCCTCAACCTTCTGCCTTCCATCTTGCCTCTTCCCTCCCACCCCCCCTCCTCCCCCTCCTCCCCCCCCCTCCCCCTCACCTTAAACTTGAGCGCGTCCCTGTCGTAGGGCGAGGGCTGGCAGTCGACCAGGGCGCGCGCTCGTCCTATGAAGGGGCCGGTGTAGGGCTCCGCTTCCTCCCCGGAGAGAGATGACCGGTTGCTGCCTGATGCTGTTGCGGCTGCTGGAGAGGCAAAGGTCATTTGATAAACCTTTCCTAGAATTTAGAATTGGGCACGCTTATAGACAGTGACAGAGAGGTGGTTTTCATGTTATGTTTTGGCTTATGGTTTCTGCAAGTTTGTCAGTATCACCGTATCATTAAAAAATAGTAATTGCAACTTTTAAAGTAAACCATATTCACGCGTCTGTAAAACAATTAGGTAGTTCAAGAAACATGAAGTCAACAATATTATAACAATACACATCTCTCTTGTCTAAAGAAAATAACTCGGCACAAATTTCTATTGTCTAAAAAGGCAAAACTCCATCTGAAGAAACACATTGCAGCACTTTCACCCGCTTCTCTAATCAAACGTCTCGGCTCGGGATTTTAAGCGTAACGCACGAAAGGCGGAGACTCACCCAAAGGCGCTGACGAAGGTATGCTCTCGTACGACGACGCCGAGGGCTGCAAGGGCGCGGTCAGCGTCGCCCCCGCCTTGTCGGCCGAGACGCCCGCGGGCCCGGGGGAGCTGGAGGTGCTGCCGCGGGGGCTCTTGAGGCGGGAGATCTTCTTCTGCATGTCTCGCCTCAGCCCGCGCATCCGCCCCACCAGCGAGGCCGAGCCCGAGCGCTGTGGAAAGATCTCGCGTTAACTCCTTCGCTCTCGATCAAAGACAACCAGTCAAGCATTCAAACATTAACGCATCAACTCAATTAGTTTGACTCTTTGTCTCATCAATTAAAGATCAGCAATTGAGAATTTCTAAAAATAGTATCATTGTACCCGATTCCCAAACATCAAAAAACACATCAGCAGAAGAATTAAGAAACCAGTAAACCAGTAACATACTGTATAAGCTATAAATATTAGGCCCGCTCGAAGCAACGGACACAAGCATCATGCTTAAAGCCCAGAACCGCTTTTTCACTCTTTTTATTACTTCTCTCACACACGTTACGTACATGCGTGTTTAAGTGTTCGTGCGAGTGTTTATATATTTTTTATTTTTCCTATTCATTTATTTCTTTATCTATCTACTTATTGATTCACTTATTAATCATTTACTTAGTTTGTTTTATAATCTATTTATCTATTAACATATCATGATTTGTCTATTCATTTACCTTTCTGTTTATTTATTTACGAGACAAGAAGATCAGTTACAAAACACTTGACTGAAAATTTGAACTATTTGTACGTAAATTCAACTTAGAATGCCGTGGGCGTATTACCTCGGTATAAAGAGTTAACATATAAGTGGATGGCAGCTATTTACAAGGACCCGAAAGAAAGAAAAACAAGATCGTCTCTTAGAAGACTGTGAAAGGTTTGCTCCCTGTAGACGGCTAACAACGACGCTACTATTGCGGTGGCCCCGGGGACACGAGCGACTGGGCCACGAGGGCGACTAGGAACAACGTGCGCTTACCTCAACCTCATCCTGATCCTCGTAGTCGGACGAGTGAGATGGGGAGTGGCCGTCCTCACTGCCTCCGCTCATGCTGCTCCGACTCTGCAAGAAAAAGAAGAGATGTTTATTGTATTCAGCCCGACGCTTGCAGCTACTAGACAACTGGCCCAGACACAAGTAGTGCGTATCGTATTCACACACACACGCGCGCGCACACGCACACGCACACGCACGCGCACGCACACGCACACACACACAGATAGAGAGAGAGGGGGGGAGGGAGGGGCGAGCTTAGAATAGTGAAATAGAAAGTATAAGGAAAATAAAGAGGATGAATATTAGCCAACAAATAAACTCACGGTGAGCATGGTATGCATGTACATGCTATCCAAGTGGCACTGGGTTAAGCGATTAATAATAATAATATTAAAATATATAACATAAATTGATCTCTACTCATTATACATTTATACATGTTTCAGCTCTACTTTTTTTTTTTTTTTTTTTTTTTACATACATTATTTCAAAGCAAATGCAGCATACACAGTTCTCTCCTTGAGTGACTACTTATTTGTACCAATGTTGATATGGAAGCATGCTAAACTAACAGCTTACATAACAATAAAGCATGTAAGGAAATGAAAAATATTACTAGCTGTATGACATTTTTAAAATGTCATCATCATTTAATGTAGATATTGATCTTTTAAAAATTCTATATAAAAGTGAGAAACTAGACTGACCAGAATAATATACTATGCAACAGTTGATCTGAAATAAGAATATACACTGTATCCATAAAAAGTCTATTTTATTAAGAGATCCCTGAGCCCATTTGGCTTTCTTTAAGTATGTAGAACTATGCCAATATCTTTACTCATTTCATGAAAGACTGATTTACATGAAACAGGTTATTGGAAAAATCAACTTTTTCAATTAACTCCTGTTGAGATAACACACACTTGATAAACAGAAAGTAAGTGATAAGAGTCATAAAATGATGCCACTGATATTTCTAGTTCTAGTAATGATATGTCTGTTAGAAACTACAAGTCCATATTATTAATACTACATATTTTTTGGAGGGCTTTTACATATTTTTGTTATCTTTGGTAAAATTATTAGTATGTTGTCTCACACTATTTAAATTCATAATAATAAAATCATGAGGAGTTGTAATGATATGGCCATCAGTGTTAGAGAGATATATGAATGTTATTCACTCAAAACATATCACAGATATATGTAGAGAATACATTAAACTCTTAATGTAAATAAATCAACTTTCTTTAATTTAAACAAGACTAGGCTCTAACCTCAAATCAAATAATTAGATACTACACTATTTAACAATTCCCCTTTAGTAGATTTTGCTTCATCACACTAAAGGCTGTTCATCATCATCTGTTTCTACATCATTACCAAAAACAATCTGCCCGTTAATAACATCATCATCATCATCATTTGTATCTTGCAGTAGAGCCTGAGCTTCAGCTAATGTTCCTGATTCCTGGCCTGTTGTTGCACGCTCAGCTTTCCTGTAAATAAAAAGGGGAACTCTTAGCCACTCTTTTAATGCACAGATTCAAATGGAGAATAATGTACACAAATATCCATAAGTTTAGACATTCATGGCTATAGGAACTATCATTCAGGAAGACTTGAAAGGAAATGATGCAGTGGGGAGGGAGGGAGGGAGGGAAAGAAGCAAACTGGTTGCAAGACAAAAAGACGAGGGATGAGAGGATGTGTGGTGGGTGGCAGAGGGAGTGGAGGAAAGATGAGGGCAAAGAGAAAGAAAAGACAAAAAACAGAAACATTAAGAAGTAAAGCAACATACTAATGAATTTTAATGTTCACTACACACAATGAGTTATCAATTACTAAACACCAATAAGCTTCCCGATGTACATATACATATTTATATATCACATAAGTATACCATATTCTTTCTGTCGCCCCAATAGAAAATGATAAACAAAAAATGTAACCTAACAGTCTCCCCACACAAAGCTAAGTAGAGATGTTAATGCTGTTGCAGGTTTTGGATATGCAATGGATAATTTTGTTTGATATTGAAACAGAAACCTACAAGAGCATACATATTATCATGAAATACTGTATAGGTGAAATTTAGGAAAGGATATTCAAAAGAAATCCTTTCCTTTTTCTTAGATAAATGGTCGAAGACATCTTGTTCAGGTTCAATAGTCAGAAATTATTCTTATGGCTTGAAAACACAAGAAAGAAAGAAAGAAAAAAATGGGAACCAATATTTACCATTAAAAATCAATACCTACTGAACTTTCTAAAGTGTTACAGGAATACAGATCCCTGGTTCTAATGGGACAGACACATCTGAGTGAGCTGATCAAACTCAAGTCATATGACCTGGTTTGTAAACCAATTCATATCAGGTAATACAGTTGAGGTATTAAATTAACCCCTTCCCACCAGATGGCACGTAC